>NC_052325.1:2800225-2860000 GCF_016432855.1 Salvelinus namaycush | reverse complement strand
TATCTATAGTCATGTTTTACTGGGAGGGTTACTGTATCTATAGTCATGTTTTACTGGGGGGTTACTGTATCTATATGTCATGTTTACTGTATCTATAGTCATGTTTTACTGGTGAGGGTTACTGTATCTATAGTCATGTTTTACTGTATCTATAGTCATGTTTTACTGTATCTATAGTCATGTGTTTTACTGGGAGGGTTAACTGTATCTATAGTTGTGTTTTACTGGAGGGTTACTGTATCTATAGTGTTTTACTGTATCTATAGTCATGTTTTACTGTATCTATAGTCATGTTTTACTGGGAGGGTTACTGTATCTATAGTCATGTTTTACTGTATCTATAGTCATGTTTTACTGTATCTATAGTCATGTTTACTGGGAGGGTTACTGTATCTATAGTCATGTTTTACTGGGAGGGTTACTGTATCTATAGTCATGTTTTACTGTATCTATAGTTGTGTTTGTACTGTATCTATAGTCATGTTTTACTGGGAGGGTTACTGTATCTATAGTCATGTTTTTACTGTATCTATAGTCATGTTTTACTGTCTCTATAGTCATTTTTACTGGGAGGGTTACTGTATCTATAGTCATGTTTTACTGTATCTATAGTCATGTTTTACTGTATCTATAGTCGTGTTTTACTGTATCTATAGTCATGTTTTACTGGGAGGGTTACTGTATCTATTGTCATGTTTTACTGGGAGGGTTACTGTATCTATAGTCATGTTTTACTGTATCTATAGTCATGTTTTTACTGGGAGGGTTTACTGTATCTATAGTCATGTTTTACTGTATCTATAGTCATGTTTTACTGGAGGGTTACTGTATCTATAGTCATGTTTTACTGGGAGGGTTACTGTATCTATAGTCATGTTTTACTGTATCTATAGTCATGTTTTACTGTATCTATAGTCATGTTTTACTGGGAGGGTTACTGTATCTATAGTCATGTTTTACTGTATCTATAGTCATGTTTTACTGTATCTATAGTCAGGTTTTACTGTATCTATAGTCATGTTTTACTGGGAGGGTTACTGTATCTATAGTCGTGTTTTACTGTATCTATGTCATGTTTTACTGTACTATAGTCATGTTTTACTGGGAGGGTTACTGTATCTATAGTCATGTTTTACTGTATCTATAGTCATGTTTTACTGGGAGGGTTACTGTATCTATAGTCATGTTTTACTGTATCTATAGTCATGTTTTACTGTATCTTATAGTCATGTTTTACTGGGAGGGTTACTGTATCTATAGTTGTGTTTTACTGGGAGGGTTACTGTATCTATAGTCATGTTTTACTGTATCTATAGTCATGTTTTACTGTATCTATAGTCATGTTTTACTGTATCTATAGTCATGTTTTACTGGGAGGGTTACTGTATCTATAGTCGTGTTTTACTGTATCTATAGTCATGTTTTACTGTATCTATAGTCATGTTTTACTGGGAGGGTTACTGTATCTATAGTCATGTTTTACTGTATCTATAGTCATGTTTTACTGGGAGGGTTACTGTATCTATAGTCATGTTTTACTGTATCTATAGTCATGTTTTACTGTATCTATAGTCATGTTTTACTGGGAGGGTTACTGTATCTATAGTTGTGTTTTACTGGGAGGGTTACTGTATCTATAGTCATGTTTTACTGTATCTATAGTCATGTTTTACTGTATCTATAGTCATGTTTTACTGTATCTATAGTCATGTTTTACTGGGAGGGTTACTGTATCTATAGTCGTGTTTTACTGTATCTATAGTCATGTTTTACTGTATCTATAGTCATGTTTTACTGGGGGTTACTGTATCTATAGTCATGTTTTACTGTATCTATAGTCATGTTTTACTGGGAGGTTACTGTATCTATAGTCATGTTTTACTGTATCTATAGTCATGTTTTACTGGGAGGGTTACTGTATCTATAGTCATGTTTTACTGGGAGGGTTACTGTATCTATAGTCATGTTTTACTGTATCTATAGTCATGTTTTACTGGGAGGGTTACTGTATCTATAGTCATGTTTTACTGTATCTATAGTCATGTTTTACTGTATCTATAGTCATGTTTTACTGGGAGGGTTACTGTATCTATAGTCATGTTTTACTGGGAGGGTTACTGTATCTATAGTCATGTTTTACTGGGAGGGTTACTGTATCTATAGTCATGTTTACTGTATCTATAGTCATGTTTTACTGTATCTATAGTCATGTTTTACTGTATCTATAGTCATGTTTTACTGGGAGGGTTACTGTATCTATAGTCATGTTTTACTGTATCTATAGTCGTGTTTTACTGGGAGGGTTACTGTATCTATAGTCATGTTTTACTGGGAGGGTTACTGTATCTATAGTCGTGTTTTACTGTATCTATAGTCATGTTTTACTGTATCTATAGTCGTGTTTTACTGGGAGGGTTACTGTATCTATAGTCATGTTTTACTGTATCTATAGTCGTGTTTTACTGGGAGGGTTACTGTATCTATAGTCATGTTTTACTGGGAGGGTTACTGTATCTATAGTCATGTTTTACTGTATCTATAGTCATGTTTTACTGGGAGGGTTACTGTATCTATAGTCATCTTTTACTGTATCTATAGTCGTGTTTTACTGGGAGGGTTACTGTATCTATAGTCATGTTTTACTGGGAGGGTTACTGTATCTATAGTCATGTTTTACTGTATCTATAGTCATGTTTTACTGGGAGGGTTACTGTATCTATAGTCATGTTTTACTTTATCTATAGTCATGTTTTACTGGGAGGGTTACTGTATCTATAGTCATGTTTTACTGTATCTATAGTCGTGTTTTACTGGGAGGGTTATTGTATCTATAGTCATGTTTTACTGGGAGGGTTACTGTATCTATAGTCATGTTTTACTGTATCTATAGTCATGTTTTACTGTATCTATAGTCATGTTTTACTGTATCTATAGTCATGTTTTACTGTATCTATAGTCATGTTTTACTGGGAGGGTTACTGTATCTATAGTCATGTTTTACTGTATCTATAGTCATGTTTTACTGGGTGGGTTACTGTATCTATAGTCATGTTTTACTGTATCTATAGTCATGTTTTACTGGGAGGGTTACTGTATCTATAGTCATGTTTTACTGTATCTATAGTCATGTTTTACTGTATCTATAGTCATGTTTTACTGGGAGGGTTACTGTATCTATAGTCATGTTTTACTGGGAGGGTTACTGTATCTATAGTCATGTTTTACTGGGAGGGTTACTGTATCTATAGTCATGTTTTACTGTATCTATAGTCATGTTTTACTGTATCTATAGTCATGTTTTACTGTATCTATAGTCATGTTTTACTGGGAGGGTTACTGTATCTATAGTCATGTTTTACTGGGAGGGTTACTGTATCTATAGTCATGTTTTACTGTATCTATAGTCATGTTTTACTGTATCTATAGTCATGTTTTACTGTATCTATAGTCATGTTTTACTGGGAGGGTTACTGTATCTATAGTCATGTTTTACTGTATCTATAGTCATGTTTTACTGGGAGGGTTACTGTATCTATAGTCATGTTTTACTGGGAGGGTTACTGTATCTATAGTCATGTTTTACTGGGAGGGTTACTGTATCTATAGTCATGTTTTACTGTATCTATAGTCATGTTTTACTGTATCTATAGTCATGTTTTACTGGGAGGGTTACTGTATCTATAGTCATGTTTTACTGGGAGGGTTACTGTATCTATAGTCATGTTTTACTGTATCTATAGTCATGTTTTACTGTATCTATAGTCATGTTTTACTGTATCTATAGTCATGTTTTACTGGGAGGGTTACTGTATCTATAGTCATGTTTTACTGTATCTATAGTCATGTTTTACTGTATCTATAGTCATGTTTTACTGTATCTATAGTCATGTTTTACTGGGAGGGTTACTGTATCTATAGTCATGTTTTACTGTATCTATAGTCATGTTTTACTGGGAGGGTTACTGTATCTATAGTCATGTTTTACTGGGAGGGTTACTGTATCTATAGTCGTGTATAACTGAGACTTTCTTCCAGGTCGGCCCGGCCCAATGTGACCCGTTGTGGATCCCGTCAGAGCAGACCTCCGTCTGTAGACATGCCCCCTTTCAGCCACGGACCAGAGAGAGAGATCATTACCCACACGCTCACCTCTATATTCAGGTACAGTAACTCTCCTCTCCTCTATATTCAGGTACAGTAACTCTCCTCTATATTCAGGTACAGTAACTCTCCTCTCCTCTATATTCAGGTACAGTAACTCTCCTCTATATTCAGGTACAGTAACTCCCCTCTATATTCAGGTACAGTAACTCTCCTCTATATTCAGGTACAGTAACTCTCCTCTATATTCAGGTACAGTAACTCTCCTCTATATTCAGGTACAGTAACTCTCCTCTATATTCAGGTACAGTAACTCTCCTCTATATTCAGGTACAGTAACTCTCCTTTCCTCTATATTCAGGTACAGTAACTCTCCTCTCCTCTATATTCAGGTACAGTAACTCTCCTCTATATTCAGGTACAGTAACTCTCCTCTATATTCAGGTACAGTAACTCTCCTCTCCTCTATATTCAGGTACAGTAACTCTCCTCTCCTCTATATTCAGGTACAGTAACTCTCCTCTATATTCAGGTACAGTAACTCTCCTCTATATTCAGGTACAGTAACTCTCCTCTATATTCAGGTACAGTAACTCTCCTCTATATTCAGGTACAGTAACTCTCCTCTATATTCAGGTACAGTAACTCCCCTCTATATTCAGGTTCTGTGTGGTTAGTAGGCAGCATCTAAAGAGGTTAGATAAAAGGTGAGATGCTTAGTTCCTCACCGTGTTGCTGTAAGAAAGGCCCTGAGAGACTCGGTGGTGCTTCCTGTCCACTATGCACCACAGAGTTGGTGTATAGCTGTATCTTTTCTTCACTGTTCCCTATAGGAGCCTCCTGGACGACCCTCACTTCCAACACTCTCTGGTGAACGGTGTGGCTGAAGCCGTGCCCTACTTCACCCAGCTGAGACAGACTGCTTACACCCCTAACACACCTCTCCCTGGGGCTGCTACGCCCTATCATGGTACCTCCATGGCCTATCCTGGGACTAGGGAGGCCCCTTCACCTTGCCCCTCTACTCCTCAGCTCCTCATGGGGGGCAGTCTGTACATTGCTGGGGTAACAGAGGTAACAAAGCAACGGCCACAGACCCCGAAGCCAAAAGTGGAGCGAGAGCGTCAGCTCATCATTCAGGAGACCATCCGCAGGTGAGCTGCAGGGTTGGGTGGGGCGACATACAGTTGAAGTCGGAAGTTTACATACACTTTGGTTGGAGTCATTAAAACTCGTTTTTCAACCACTCCACAAATGTATTGTTAACAAACTACGGTTTTGGCAAGTCGGTTAGGACATCTACTTTGTGCATGACACAAGTCATTTCTCCAACAATTGTTTCCAGACAAATTATTTAACTTATAATTCACTGCATCACAATTCTAGTGGGTCAGAAGTTTACATACACTAAGTTGACTGTGCCTTTAAAAAGCTTATAGAATTCCAGAAAATGTCATGGTTTTGGAAGCTTCTGATAGGCTAATTGACATCATTTGAGTCAATTGGAGGTGTACCTGTGGATGTATTTCAAGGCCTACCTTCAAACGCAGTGCCTCTTTACTTGACATCATGGGAAAATCAAAAGAAATCAGCCAAGACCTCAGAAAGAAAATTGTAGACCTCATCAAGTCTGGTTCATCCTTGGGAGCAATTTTCAAACGCTTGAAGATACCATGTTCATCTGTACAATCAATAGTACGCAAGTATAAACACCATGGGACCACGCAGCCGTCATACCGCTCAGGAAGGAGATGCATTCTGTCTCCTAGAGATGAACGTACTTTGGTGCGAAAAGTGCAAATCAATCCCAGAATAACAGCAAAGGACCTTGTGAAGATGCTGGAGGAAACAGGTACAAAAGTATCTATATCCACAGTAAAACTAGTCCTATATCCACATAACCTGAAAGGCCGCTCAGCAAGGAAGAAGCCACTGCTCCAAAACCGCCATAAAAAAGCCAGACTACAGTTTGCAAATGCACATGGGGACAAAGATCGTGCTTTTTGGAGAAATGTCCTCTGGTCTGATGAAACAAAAATAGAACTGTTTGGCCATAATGACCATCGTTATATTTGGAGGAAAAAGGGGGAGGCTTGCAAACCGAAGAACAACATCCCAACCGTGAAGCACGGGGGTGGCAGCATCATGTTGTGGGGGTGCTTTGCTGCAGGAGGGACTTGTGCACTTCACAAAATAGATGGCATCATGAGGCAGGAAAATGATGTGGATATGTTGAAGCAACATCTCAAAACATCAGTCAGGAAGTTAAAGCTTGGTCGGAAATGGGTCTTCCAAATAGACAATGACCCCAAGGATACTTCCAAAGTTGTGGCAAAATGGCTTAAGGACAACAAAGTCAAGGTATTGGAGTGGCCATCACAAAGCCCTGACCTCAATCCTAATTCTTTTCTAGGATTAAATGTCAGTAATTGTGAAAAACTGAGTTTAAATGTATTTGGCTAAGGTGTACGTAAACTTCCGACTTCAGCTGTACGTGGGGCAGGGCCTTTAGGTGACCAGTTATGGACGATTTAGTAGCAGTCTATCCAGGAAATACTTCAAACAAATCTATGACCAAACCTTTTACAGGTTGTGACTGTTCAGGGTAGAAATATCAGATATTAAAAGGTAATGAACACATTTTGAATGTTGTATCCCTTGAATTAATGTGAATTAAGGGACTGTTCCTTTGGTAACCTCTCTGTGTTCACTTCTGCTACCCCTCCTCCCTCTCCTCTTCCTCTCCTCCCTCTCCTCTTCCCCTCCTCCCTCTCCTCTTCCTCTCCTCTTCCCCTCCTCCCTCTCCTCTTCCTCTCCACCTCCTCCCCTCCACCTCCTCCCTCTCCTCTTCCCCTCTCCTCTTCCTCTCCTATACCCCTCCTTCCTCTCCTCTTCCCCTCCTCCCTCTCCTCTTCCTCTCCTTCCTCTCCTCTTCCCCTCCTCCTCCTCTTCCCCTCCTTCCTCTCCTCTTCCCCTCCTTCCTCCTCTTCCCCTCCTCCCTCTCCTCTTCCTCTCCTTCCTCTCCTCTTCCCCTCCTCCTCTTCCCCTCCTCCTCCTCCTCTTCCCCTCCTCCTCTTCCCCTCCTTCCTCTCCTCTTCCCCTCCTCCCTCTCCTCTCCTTCCTCTCCTCTTCCCCTCCTTCCTCTCCTCTTCCCCTCCTCCCTCTCCTCTTCCTCTCCTCTTCCCCGCCTCCTCCCCTTCCCCTCCTCCTCCTCCTCCTCTCCTTCCTCCCCTCTTCTCCTTCTCCCTCTCCTCTTCTCCCTCTCCTCTTCCCCTCCTCCCCTTCTCCTCTCTTTCTTCCCCTCCTCCCACTCCTTTTCCTCCCAGGTTGCCAGAGTTCTGTGACGTGACAGAGGAGATTCTCCTCAACACCTTACAGAACCTGATGGTGGAGGCCTTTCTGGGAGAGCTGGTCCTTACAGCCAGGCCACGAATCATCGCTCTGCCTCCTGTCTCTGCCAGGTCTGTTCTCAGATCTGTTTGTGTGGGCTTGTCAACTCCTATGGTCAGACCCACACCCCATCCAGCTTGTACAATAATCATAAACCGATTTTCTACAGAAGTTGATCTATCAAGCACGTTCATTAGTCCAGACTCCACAGATTACACATTTTCATTGATCACAACCATTATCAATACCGTTAAACCTTATCACTCGTTGATGGTAACTAGCTGTGTTTCCATTCATTTATCCAGTGAATTCTTGTCGACATTGGGATCCCGAGTGGCGCAGCGGTTTAAAGGCACTGCATCTCAGGTGCTAGAGGCGTCACTACAGTCACCCTGGTTCGAATCCAGGCTGTATCACAACCGGCCGTGATTGGGAGTCCCATAGGGCGGCGCACAATTGGCCCAGCGTCGTCCGGTTTCGGCCGTCATTGTAAATAAAGAATTTGTTCTTAATTGACTTGCCTAGTTAAATAAAAGGTTACATTTGCATAGAATATCGATGCAACAGGTGCCTGCTAAGGTGAGCCAATAACAACAGTTGGACGTAATGACGTCACACCAAGCAACAACAACACCTACAGTGGCATATAAATGTAGTGGTTAAATTGTTTCCAACACCCATCTAGCTAAATTGCACATTTTAATAAATTGGAGACAGCCTGTATGCCATCCCACATATCTGTTTCATGTCTCAGGTTACCCGTGAAAAGGAGAGAATGCCAAAATTAACAAATATGTGCCAACGTACCGCCACGGGTCGTGCCATGGTGAAACTTGCACCGCTGTAGATCTGAAATGTAATTGCCAGCCAATCAGAAAAGCAATTCATGCATTCTTGAAAGTCGGGACAATCCTTGTCCAGGAAAGAAAGCGTTTTTTTGTTCAAGCGCTGGGCATTTAGAAGTTAATGTGGAGTGGAACTTATTAGATACGTGATGACATCACGTGCCCCCACGTACCTTCAAAAGTATTCGGCAATGATCATTTAGTCAAAACTATTTCCCACCATCATGTCTCAATAAAGAAAGTTTGACATAAGAAAATAACATCCACCTGTCAAAAATGTCTCCTTATCTGCCGTTTCCATGACACAATGTTGAGGATTATTTTATTTTTTTGCAGACTGCTCTTGTCAAATAAACCTGGATCAATGGAAACCTGCCTACAGACTGCTCTGTTTCGTCTTATCTAGGAGGAACAGCTGTGGTTCCAGGAGGCTGTCCAAAGGAGTCGCTGACCCAGACAGGAGCAGAGAGACCAGGGGGGTTCCTCTGGGTCTTAGCTTCAGCCCTGGCCCCCACACACCACCCTCTGCACTACTGGCCAACCTGGCATGGACCTAACCAGTGTTTTACTCCACACAATGCCTCAACATTATTTCATACCCCAATAAATAACTTGAAAAACATTTTAAATAGCGATTCACGTCTCGATGCCCTGATCTACAATGTGTTTAGTACTTGCACACCCTCATTTACCTGATAGTATCTCTGTGAAGCACTGGACAGTTTCACTTCACTATTTCTAGCCTTTATAATAATAAACTCAAAACATTGACAACAGACCATTCCAAAAACATTTTTTTGTTTATTAAAAAGGAATTCAGTCCACAGTAGTTAAGACTTTGGCACCTACAATATAAAAAAATTTAACAAAAAACGTGTACACCCCAAATAGCATTAAAACAAAATGCTTGGATAAAAGGGATAAATTAAAAACAGCAGTTGAGATCGGTATGAAACAATGCAACTCAACTGGCAGCCATCTTAGAGCTTCCGTCCACAAAATGGCAGAAGTACATGAAAACAACAGATATATTTCTGGACATTGAATGAACACCCACTTGCAGTGTACCTCTGTGATACAACTCTTGCATTAAAGCAGTGGTATTCAGCGGGGACCCCATCCCCCCCCCCCCCAATAGAATTTCTGGGGACCACATTTCTTATGATCCCACCCCAAATCGAATGACAACCTTAAAAAAGAAAATCTGCAAATTTCGATTTTTACATAAACGTCTTTTCAAAATGAAAAGAAACCAATAAATACATTTACTCAATAAAAAATTTATTTTTCAAATTATTTCTCAAAAATGTTTGTATAATGTCCCATACAATAATCTGTACTCTTAATTTTTGGTTCTTAATTATTTTTTATATATATATATAAAAAAAACATTTTGGCGACCCCACTCAGACCACGGCTTTGAATACCACTGCATTAAAGACCGTGCTTGGTTTTAAAAATGATTTTTTTTTTTTTTGTTAGACTGGTAGTTGAAGTCTCCAAAGAGATTTTAAATACATGAAGACAAAGTTCTCATGTGAGTCCTCTGTATTCAAAAGTGGTTCACTATATAAGGAACAGGGTTATACTTGAAAACACTGATCTTAGTTCTCTGTAGAACCATTTGAGCTAGGATGGGATAGGGTGGAAATATTCTCCATTCCAGATAACTCACGATGCCGTCAGAGTTTTCCCATTGTAAACTTTTGAATGTTTCTCTGGGGTAAAATCTCACACCGGAGAGAGAAAGCTCTGGTTCGGGCAGCACAGAGTAGAAACAGAGTAGGCTACAGGAGGAATGGGAACAGCACAGAGTAGGCTACCGGAGGAATGGCAACAGCACAGAGTAGAAACAGAGTAGGCTACAGGAGGAATGGGAACAGCACAGAGTAGAAACAGAGTAGGCTACCGGAGGAATGGCAACAGCACAGAGTAGAAACAGAGTAGGCTACCGGAGGAATGGCAACAGCACAGAGTAGAAACAGAGTAGGCTACCGGAGGAATGGCAACAGCACAGAGTAGAAACAGAGTAGAAACAGAGTAGGCGACAGGAGGAATGGGAACAGCACAGAGTAGGCTACCGGAGGAATGGCAACAGAACAGAGTAGAAACAGAGTAGGCTACAGGAGAATTAGAAACAGCACAGAGTAGAAACAGAGTAGGCTACAGGAGAATTAGAAACAGCACAGAGTGGAAACAGAGTAGGCTACAGGAGGAATGGGAACAGCACAGAGTGGAAACAGAGTAGGCTACCGGAGGAATGGCAACAGCATATAGTAGAAACAGAGTAGGCTACCGGAGGAATGGCAACAGAACAGAGTAGACTACCGGAGGAATGGCAACAGATCAGAGTAGGCTACCGGAGGAATGGCAACAGATCAGAGTAGGCTACCGGAGGAATGGCAACAGATCAGAGTAGGCTACTGGAGGAATGGCAACAGATCAGAGTAGGCTACCGGAGGAATGGCAACAGAACAGAGTAGGCTACAGGAGGAATGGCAACAGATCAGAGTAGGCTACCGGAGGAATGGCAACAGATCAGAGTAGGCTACCGGAGGAATACTGACCGGCTTTAGAACCTCTGTACAGATTTTCCGTTTTCTCTTTTCATCGGAATGTCTCGAAGGACTAGGTAGGACAACGGAAAAACAAACATTAAAATATAAAGACCCTTTCTTTGCCTTGGGGGTATTTTGAAGTGACGCTATAGAAAGGAGTGGCAATGTGGAGAAGCAGCAGGATGGTGGTTATTGGTCAGACCAGACCACTGATTAAGGTTAGTGAAGGACAGGAACAGTAAGTTTACACTTCCTACAGTAATATGTTCCATGGACTACTTCTGTGACAGCATGGGAAGACATCGCCATAAAAATACAAGTCTATAAGAATTCAATAGGAATTATATTTCTATGGGCAACACATAGGAAGTCCCACCAAGTTGACTACTTTTTTTTAAAGAAAATGGTGCCCGCAGGCAGTCTTTCGTGAGACCGACCCTAGTGCACTCTGGGTAAGTCACAGATACACAGCCTTCAGAAAGTATTCACACACCTGGACTTTTTCCAACATTTTGTTGTGTTTCAGCCTGAATTTAAAATGGATTAAATTGAAATTGAGCGTCAATGATTTACACACAATACCCCCCATAATGTCAAAATGGAATATTGTTTTGTAGAACATTTTGTAAAGTAATAAAATGTTAAAAAGTTGAAATGTATTGAGTCAATAAGTATTCATCCTCTTTGTAATGGCAAGCCTAAAGTTCAGGAGTAAAAATGTGCTTGACAAATTGCATAAATTGCATAATCTCTTTACCCCACTCAATCTAGTAGTGAATTTCAAGCACAGATTCAACTACAAAGACCAGGGAGGTTTTCCAATGCCTCGCAAAGAAGGGCACCTATTGGTAGCAGACTGGGGGGGAAAAAGCAAACATTGAATATCCCTTTGAGCATGGTGAAGTTATTAATTACACGTTGGATGGTGTATCAATACACCCAGGAACTACAAAGATACAGGAGTCCTTCCTAACTCAGTTGCCGGAGAGGAAGGAAACCACTCAGAGATTTCACCAGGACAATAACCTAAAACACAAGGCCAAATCTACACTGAAGTTGCTTATCATGAAGACATTGAATATTCCTGAGTGGCCTAGTTTTGGCTTGAAAATCTATGTCAATACTTGAAAATGGCTGTCTAGCAATGATCAACAACCAACTTGACAGAGCTTAAAGTCTTTTAAAAAGAATAAAAATGGGCAAATATTGTACAATCCAGGTGGGCAAAGCTCTTAGACTTACCCAGAAAGGTCCTTCTACAAAGTATTGACTCAGGGATGTGAATACATAAGTAAATTAGATATTTATGCATTTCATTTTCAATATATATATATTTGCTAAAATTTCTAAAAACATTTTCACTTTCATTAAAATCTATTTAATCCATTTTTGAATTCAGGCTGTAACAACAAGTTGTGGAATAAGTCCAGGGATGGGAATACTTTCTGAAGGTCCTGTAATGTGAGTAGAGGATGAGGAGGAGGATGTGGTTCCCCTCTCCTTCTTTACTCGGAGGGTTGCTGTACGTCTGCTAGGAGATCTGGTCTCAGACACTCTATAGGGCACTGGATGTTCTGTCGGGAAGACAGAAAGGAAACGTTGAGTTCATTTCAAGTACATGTTAGCATGATGGTCAATAAGGAAATGCATGATATACAGCTGATCTCTATTGACATACGGGAGGTCACAAAATACATTTGTGTCAATGTTATTATGGGCCAGTAAGTGGCAGGATTAAAGGTCAGTCTTTAGAATCCTAGGAGCACAGAATTAAATAAAAACACTAGAAATGACACTGGTAAACCTTTAACGTAACTACTGGTCGGCCATCTTGGTCAGGGAAACTGTATAATATTGTATCTCTATGCCTGAGAGGCCGGGAACACCCACCAGTTTCTTCAGGGCGTTCTCCCTGTAGCGGTCGAATGCGTCTTGGTGTATTTGAGGCTGTAGCAGATCCACATCTACATCAGTCTGAGCTCCCGGTCTCCTGCAGTTCTCACAGCGCCAGCCCTGAGGACAGGACACACACACACCATTCACAGCATAGAACAAAACGCCGAGACCACTGACAGTCTCATACATCTGTTGTGTCCTTAAAATTCACTGAAGTCCTCACCTGTAGAATTCAATTTCACTTTGATAGTTCACCACATGGTGCACACTGCATCCAGTTTACCACACGTTCACAACTTTCTCCTGCTCAGCCTCCCCTTTATCTGTGCTTTTCCTTTTACTTCCTGTGTACTACACCACAACATCCTGTGTTCCACTGTATGGAGTTGGTGGTCTTACCTGCTGTCCTCCGTAACAGGTGCAGGTACAGATAGCTCCCAGGTATTCCTTCTGCCACTGGTTGCCCACCTGGTACATCTTCCCCTCGTCATAACACGTCGACTCATCTGTAGAAACAAATAGATCACCATAACAACGGACAGTGCAGTAGGTCTCTGGTAATTCTCTTGCCCTCGTCTCATTATCGTAGCGACCTGAACTTTTACTGTGGATTGGATATTTTCTTTTCACATTGTTCTGTCCAGAAACTATGGTGGAGACGTTACCAGAACGGCTCGGCAGTATTAAAAGGATCCGTGGACTTGGTACACGCTGGTGTGAATTAAAAACAACTTGTCAGCCATTAATTGATCTCTAAGCTAGTAGCGTGAAGTACTTACGTGGCTCGCACTTGAACTCTCCCTTCCCGTTGCCTAAACAAGCACAGCTCATCATGTGACCATTCTCAGCGTGACGATCCCACTTCTCTCCTATGCGGTAGTTGTTCCCGCTGTCATGACACCACTCTGTAGGAGGGAGAAGGTGAAGAGGGGAGATGGGGAAGTAGGAGAGACGACGGGGGAGGGAGAGGGGAGATCTTACTAGTTAAATGAATCCAAAAGAAGGTTTTTTGGAGGACAGATGGCCATGTCTCCTCGACTCCTCCCACTCTGGTGGAGAAAGGAGTCTGATTGGACCCAACATTCTGCGCCTCACAGAGACCAATTGGACAATTCATCCCTCGTTCACACAAACATCAGTCATTTGACCTATGACCTTTAGCATTCAGACATGATGATGGCATGATGTCTCATGGTTTTTGGTATCGTCTGGTTATGGACTGACAATACAAACCCCAGACACAACAAGCTCTATCCCTGGAGCATGTTTTACTATAGTAGAACAACATGCTGCAGGGACTAGCATGGGCAGACCTTAGCCTTTCTATCAAATCATTTTATCCCAGAATAAAATGTGCTTTAAGAATGCTTTAATTGAAGTTCTGTTTTGATTGATTTAGTCATTTTAACAAATGCTATAAAATTAGAGAAAATAAATACTGTAACCATACAATTTAGTATTTTCTTTCCTTTCGGTCATCTGCGTCAGGTCTGCCCATGCTAAGGTAAGATAGAAGGGGGTTTTTGTATTAGAAGCATTATGGGATGCGTTAGAGTCACTCACTGGATGAATCACATCTGAAATGGCCACTGCCCAGCCCCAGACACCTGCACCACAGCTTAAAGCCTGTCTCTGACATACGCTCCCACTCTGCACCCACATCATGGTAGGTGGCTGTGAACGTGTCATAACACACGTCTCTGTTGGAGGGGTGGTGGTCTCCTGGAACTAGAGGGAGAGAGAAGGGACAAAGCATGTTAACAAATAATAAACAATAACTGAATAACAAAGAAAAAACAACAAACAGATGGACAAAGCAAACTATCAACAGATGGGATTTCACCAAAAACTAAAGCACTGATCCCCAAAAACTAAAGAACTGATCCCCAAAAACTAAAGCACTGATCCCCAAAAACTAAAGCACTGATCCCCAAAAACTAAAGAACGGATCCCCAAAAACTAAACTGATCCCCAAAAACTAAAGAACTGATCTCCAAAAACTAAAGAACGGATCCCCAAAAACTAAAGCACGGATCCCCAAAAACTAAAGAACGGATCCCCAAAAACTAAACTGATCCCCAAAAACTAAAGAACTGATCCCCAAAAACTAAAGCACTGATCCCAAAAAACTAAAGAACGGATCCCCAAAAACTAAAGCACTGATCCCCAAAAACTAAAGAACGGATCCCCAAAAACTAAACTGATCCCCAGAAACTAAAGAACGGATCCCCAAAAACTAAACTGATCCCCAAAAACTAAAGCACTGATCCCCAAAAACTAAAGAACGGATCCCCAAAAACTAAAAAACGGATCCCCAAAAACTAAACTGATCCCCAAAAACTAAAGAACTGATCCCCAAAAACTAAAGAACGGATCCCCAAAAACTAAAGAACTGATCCCCAAAAACTAAAGAACTGATCCCCAAAAACTAAAGAACGGATCCCCAAAAACTAAAGAACGGATCCCCAAAAACTAAAGAACGGATCCCCAAAAACTAAACTGATCCCCAAAAACTAAAGAACTGATCCCCAAAAACTAAAGCACTGATCCCCAAAAACTAAAGAACGGATCCCCAAAAACTAAAGAACGGATCCCCAAAAACTAAAGAACGGATCCCCAAAAACTAAAGAACGGATCCCCAAAAACTAAAGAACGGATCCCCAAAAACTAAAGAACGGATCCCCAAAAACTAAACTGATCCCCAAAAACGAAAGAACTGATCCCCAAAAACTAAAGAACTGATCCCCAAAAACTAAAGAACGGATCCCCAAAAACTAAAGAACGGATCCCCAAAAACTAAAGAACTGATCCCCAAAAACTAAACTGATCCCCAAAAACTAAAGAACTGATCCCCAAAAACGAAAGAACTGATCCCCAAAAACTAAAGAACTGATACCCAAAAACTAAAGAACTGATCCCCAAAAACTAAAGAACTGATCCCCAAAAACTAAAGAACGGATCCCCAAAAACTAAAGCACTGATCCCCAAAAACTAAAGAACGGATCCCCAAAAACTAAAGAACGGATCCCCAAAAACTAAAGAACGGATCCCCAAAAACTAAAGAACTGATCCCCCAAAACTAAAGCACTGATCCCCAAAAACTAAAGAACTGATCCCCCAAAACTAAAGCACTGATCCCCAGAAACTAAAGAACTGATCCCCCAAAACTAAAGCACTGATCCCCAAAAACTAAAGAACGGATCCCCAGAAACTAAAGCACTGATCCCCAAAAACTAAAGCACTGATCCCCAAAAACTAAAGAACTGATCCCCCAAAACTAAAGCACTGATCCCCAAAAACTAAAGAACGGATCCCCAAAAACTAAAGCACTGATCCCCAAAAACTAAAGAACGGATCCCCAAAAACTAAAGAACTGATCCCCAAAAACTAAAGAACGGATCCCCAAAAACTAAAGCACTGATCCCCAAAAACTAAAGAACTGATCCCCAAAAACTAAAGAACGGATCCCCAAAAACTAAAGCACTGATCCCCAAAAACTAAAGCACTGATCACCAGCTTCAAAACAATACATTAGAAGGACGCTGGTCAACAACACATAACTCCTGAAAAAGTCTTAATTGAAAAGTGTAATGTTATTCATATTATTATTATTCACTGGAGAGAGTGTAGCATGTTCGTGAGATTATGGCTAATGTAGTCCTACCAGCGTTGCCAGCGGTGACTATCTTCTCCAGGACCTTCTCCCTGCCCTGCCCTCTCATGGCCTCCACAATGACATTATAGGAGGCTCCCGACGTCAACCCGATCAGAGTGGCACTGGTAGAAGTGCCTGGTAATCGCATCTGGTAGAGAGACGGAGATTGTTTAGGGGAATAGCAATACCTGTGGTGTGAGAATCATTCACTATTGACACCATGTATATTGTAAAGAGAATAACCAGGTACGCTAGTACACCTTGCTACAGATCATCTGAATTCAGGTATTCTCACCTGGAACATCTTCTCTTCGAGGTTGGTGATGGGGCTACAGGATACCATGTACTCTGAGCTCTGGGGAACACCCTGCCATGAGATGGTTGTGTGTGTCTGGGCCTCCTGCGGCACCCCAAACCCGGTCTCATTCTCAGGGAACCCAAACGGAAGACCCGATAACGGACCCTCGCTCACCCGGACCAGGGGCACTCTCTGGCCATCGGGGCCTGGGACGGGGATGTAGACCAGGGGTTCACGGTGGTGGATAGCTGGGCCCTGGTTGTCCCTGACGTTGGGGTTGGGGCCCAGGCTCTGGTACTCTGTGTAGATGTGCTGGCCCTGCTGGCCCAGCGTGTCCTGGCCGTTAGTCCCCACCAGCTGGACGTGGTTCTCGTTGAAGTTGGGGTTGGGGTTCAAGTTGGGGTTCCCGTTGGGGTTGAGGGGAAAGTTGGGGTTGGTGTTCCCATTGGGGTTGGTGTTGAAGTTGGGGTTCCCATTGGGGTTGAGGGGAAAGTTGGGGTTAGGGTTGGTGTTGGGGTTCCCGTTGGGGTTGAGGGGAAAGTTGCGGTTAGGGTTGGTGTTGGGGTTGAGGGGAAAGTTGGGGTTAGGGTTGGTGTTGGGGTTCCCGTTGGGGTTGAGGGGAAAGTTGGGGTTAGGGTTGGTGTTGGGGTTCCCGTTGGGGTTGAGGGGAAAGTTGGGGTTAGGGTTGGTGTTGGGGTTCCCGTTGGGGTTGAGGGGAAAGTTGGGGTTAGGGTTGGTGTTCCCATCGGTGTTGGTGTTCCCGTTGGGGTTGAGGGGAAAGTTGGGGTTGGTGTTCCCATTGGGGTTGGTGTTGAAGTTGGGGTTCCCGTTGGGGTTGAGGGGAAAGTTGGGGTTAGGGTTGAGGGGAAAGTTGGGGTTAGGGTTGGTGTTCCCATTGGGGTTGGTGTTGGGGTTCCCGTTGGGGTTGAGGGGAAAGTTGGGGTTAGGGTTGGTGTTCCCATTGGGGTTGGTGTTGGGGTTCCCGTTGGGGTTGAGGGGAAAGTTGGGGTTAGGGTTGGTGTTGAAGTTGGGGTTAGGGTTGGTGTTGAAGTTGGGGTTAGGGTTGGTGTTGGTGTTGAAGTTGGGGTTAGGGTTGGGGTTAGTATTGGGGTTCCCGTTAGGGTTGGTGTTGAAGTTGGGGTTAGGGTTGGTGTTGGGGTTCCCGTTAGGGTTGGGGTTAGTGTTGGGGTTCCCGTTAGGGTTGGTGTTGAAGTTGGGGTTAGGGTTGGTGTTGGGGTTCCCGTTAGGGTTGGGGTTAGTGTTGGGGTTCCCGTTAGGGTTGGTGTTGAAGTTGGGGTTAGGGTTATTGTTGAAGTTGGGGTTGGGGTTCCCGTTGGGGTTCCCGTTAGGGTTGAGGGGAAGGTTGGGGTTCACATTGACGTTATAGTTGGGGTTGCCATTAGGGTTGGGGTTCCCGCTGGGGTTGAGGGGGAGGTTGGGATTGGGGTTGAAGTTAGGGTTGGTGTTAAAAATGGGGTTATGGTTGGCGCTGCCATAGAAGTTGGGGTTCCCATTAGGGTTGGTGTTGGCATTGCTGTTGGGGTTGAAGGGAAAGTTAGGGTTAGGATTGGTGTTGGGGTTGAACTGGTTGGGGTTCCCATTCGGGTTGAGGGGGAGGTTGGGGTTCACGTTGAAGTTCCCATTGGGGTTGGTGTTGGGATTCTCATTGGGGTTGAAGTTAAAGTTAGGGTTGGGGTTACCATTGGGGTTAAACTGGTTGGGGTTACCATTGGGGTTAAACTGGTTGGGGTTACCATTGGGGTTAAACTGGTTGGGGTTCCCATTCGGGTTGGTGTTGGGATTGAACTGGTTGGGGTTCACGTTGAAATTTCCATTTGGGTTGGTGTTGGGGTTCCCATTGGGGTTGAAGTTAGGATTGGGGTTCACGTGGAAGTTGGGGTTACCATTGGGGTTGAACTGGTCGGGGTTGCCGTTTGGGTTGCCGTTATAGTTGGGGTTGGTGTTGGGGGGGTAGTTGGGGTTTCCATTAGGGTTGGTGTTGAAACTAGGGTTGCTGGGGTTAAAGTCGAGGTCGGTGGGGAAGTTGGGGTTAACCTCGTCCTCGGGCACATCCAGGATGTCGGGGCTGGGCCGGTGGGACACAGGGAGCTGGGATGCCAGTTCTAGCAGAGAGACGGGTTAGGAGCAGAGCAAGCAGAGCGTTAGAGACTGGAGAGGAGCTGCAGCGGCTAGGTTCAACCAGCAGGGGGAAAGATTGGGACACTACAGATAGAGTCCTCTGGTCTTTCCTGTTGGATTCAATGGGCAGCTCCTGCAAACTGCAAAGCTTGCCACTAGTGCACATCGTAACTTTTGAAATCATTTAGTTTTGATATTCAAAAGGTCAGAGCCTCATCTTAAAGCAGCTGAGACAATTTTGGTGCTGCCTCAGTATGTATTAATTGCTTGCCTGCAAAAAGCCATTGTTACAACAGGCACATATTCACAGAGTTTCACTGGTTTTGTAATAACTTCTCTTCTTCATCCTCATTTGTTCCATTCAGAAAATGAGGTATCTAACCTCAAGGCTCTTTCCCTGGTCAAATAAAGAGGTATCTGACCTCAAGGCTCTTTCCCTGGTTAAATAAAGAGGTATCTGACCTCAAGGCTCTTTCCCTGGTCAAATAAAGAAGGTATCTGACCTCAAGGCTCTTTCCCTGGTCAAATAAAGAGGTATCTGACCTCAAGGCTCTTTCCCTGGTCAAATAAAGAGGTATCTGACCTCAAGGCTCTTTCCCTGGTCAAATAAAGCAGGTATCTGACCTCAAGGCTCTTTCCCTGGTCAAATAAAGAGGTATCTGACCTCAAGGCTCTTTCCCTGGTCAAATAAAGCAGGTATCTGACCTCAAGGCTCTTTCCCTGGTCAAATAAAGAGGTATCTAACCTCAAGGCTCTTTCCCTGGTCAAATAAAGCAGGTATCTAACCTCAAGGCTCTTTCCCTGGTCAAATAAAGCAGGTATCTAACCTCAAGGCTCTTTCCCTGGTCAAATAAAGCAGGTATCTGACCTCAAGGCTCTTTCCCTGGTTAAATAAAGCAGGTATCTGACCTCAAGGCTCTTTCCCTGGTTAAATAAAGAGGTATCTGACCTCAAGGCTCTTTCCCTGGTCAAATAAAGCAGGTATCTGACCTCAAGGCTCTTTCCCTGGTCAAATAAAGCAGGTATCTGACCTCAAGGCTCTTTCCCTGGTTAAATAAAAAAAGGTTCAATCTTGTTCAGATGGGAAGGTTGTTGTACTTACGAGTTCTAGCCTTGCCCACGAGAGGAGTGCTTCTCAGAGCATTCTGCAGGGTGACGATCTTGATGACGTATTCAGTTCCTGGTTTCAGACCTAAAAAAAGGAGGTGAGGGAGGGAGGGACTTAGTAAAAGAAACAGGCTACAATAGACAGGTTAGCTGACAAGGTCACGAAAAACCGTTGCGCACGTCGAACGGTCGGATAGCTACAACAATGACAAGAAGCTGCCATGCGGGGAATCAGGGTACATTGTCCATTTGAAATGATATGTTTATAAAAACCTGTACCAGTAGGCTGCAACTAAAACATTAAAAAAAAATACACAGTTGAATAATAAATTATACATTCAGTATGAACAGGAAAATAACAAAAGAAAAAGTGGGTATCCCAGCCAACATGTCTTTGCCCCCAACATGTCTCCACCCCTAACCCGTCTCCACCCCCAACCTCCCATCCCATTCCCCCAACATGTCTCCACCCGCAACCTCCCATTCCCATACCAGCTTCATGAGGTAGACTAAGATGGCGCCGACGGAGATGGCAGTATTTCGACTAGCTCTTAGGAAACTTTGCAGTATTTAAAAAAATAAATATATTATTAGCTCAGGAAATGGTTTGTGTCATTACATACAGCCCGCCTGGAAGAACTATTGGATATTAGAGCGGCGGTAACTCACCAGAACTACCAGCATTACGACTTCCCTGGAGCAGATCCTTTGTTTACTCTCCCCAGGCCAACCCAAAACATCGCCGGCGGAGGAGAGGCACTCGAGGCGGCCTAATGGTTCGAATTAGGAGGCGCGGACATCACCCACCGCTTCAGAGTATATTACTCGCTAATATTCAGTCTTTGGATAATAAAGTTGATGAGCTTAGAGAAAGGATTTATTTCCAGAGAGACATCAGGGCCTGTAACATACTTTGTTTCACGGAAACATGGCTCTCTCGGGATAGTTCGTCGCGCAGACAGGAATAAATATCTCTCCGGGAAGCAGAAGGGTGGAGCGGTGTGTTTCATGATTAACGACTCATGGTGTAATTCTAGAAACATACAGGAACTCAAGTCCTTTCGCTCACCCGACCTAGAAAACCTCAAATGCCGACCATATTATCTCCCAAGAGAATTCTCCTCCGTCATCGCCACTGCCGTTTACATCCCACCTCAAGCCGTTACCTCGACGGCCCTCAAAGAACTTCACTGGACATTATGCAAACTGGAAACCACATATCCTGAGGCTGCATTTATTGTAGCTGGGGATTTTAACAAAGCACATCTGAGGACTAGGCTGCCGAAGTTCTATCAGCATATCGACTGTACTACTCGCGCTGCTAAGACTCTCGACCATTGCTATTCAAACTTCCGGAATGCTTACAAGACCATCTCCCGCCCTCCTTTCGGCAAATCTGACCACGACTCCATCTTGCTCCTCCCGTCCTTTAGGCAGAAATTCAAACAGGAAGGACCCGTGCTTCGAACTATTCAACGCTGGTCTGACCAATCGGAATCCACGCTTCAGTATTGTTTTGATCACGTGGACTGGGATATGTTCCGGGTAGCTTGCGAAAATAATCTAGACGCATACACGGATACGGTGACTGAGTTCATAAGGAAGTGTATAGGAGAGGTTGTACCAACTGTGACTATTAACACCTACCCTAACCAGAAACCGTGGATAGATGTCAGCATTTTCGCGAAACTGAAAGCGCGAACCACCGCATTTAACCATGGCAAGGTGACTGATAATATGGCAGAATACAAACAGTGTAGTTGTTCACTCCACAAGGCAATCAAGCAAGCTAAACATCAGTATAGAGATAAAGTGGAGTCGCAATTCAACGGCTCAGACACGAGACGTATGTGGCAGCGACTACAGACAATTATGGACTACAAAAGGAAAACCAGCCAAGTTGCTGAGACCGACATCTTACTTCCGGACAGACTAAACACATTCTTCGCACGCTTTGAGGATAACACAGTTCCACCGACGCGGCCCGCTACCATGGACTGTGGGCTCTACTTCTACGTGGCCGACGTGAGTAAAACATTTAAACGTGTTAACCCTCGCAGGGCTGCCGACCTAGACAGCATCCTAAGCCGCGTCTTCAGAGCATGCGCAGACCAGCTGGCTGGTGTGTTTACGGGCATATTTAATCTCTCCCTATCCTAGTCTGCTGTCCCCACATGCTTCAAGATGGCCATCATTGTTCCTGTACCCAAGAAGGCAAAAGGGAGCTGAACGTAATGACTATCGCCCTGTAGCACTCATCTCTGTCATCATGAAGTGCTTTGAGAGACTAGTCAAGGATCATATCACCTCTACCTTACCTGACACCCTAGACCCACTTCAATTTGCTTACCGCCCCAATAGATCCACAGACGATGCAATCACCATCACACTGCACACTGCCCTATCCCATCTAGACAAGAGGAATACCTATGTAGGAATGGTGTTCATTGACTACAGCTCAGTATTCAACACCATAGAACCCTCCAAGCTCATCATCAAGCTGGAGGCCCTGGGTCTCAACCCCTCCCTGTGCAACTGGGTCCTGGACTTCATGGCGGGCCACCCCCAGGTGGTAAGGTTAGGTAACAACACATCCGCAACGCTGATCCTCAACACAGGGGGCCCCACAAAGGTGCGCGCTCAGTCCCCTCCTGTACTCCCTGTTCACCCATGACTGCGTCACCCAACTCAATCATCAAGTTTGCAGACAACACAACAGTAGTAGGCTTGATTACCAACGATGACGAGACAGCCTACAGGGAGGGAGGTGAAGGCTCTGGGAGTATGGTGCCAGGAAAATAACCTCTCACTCAACGTCAACAAAACAAAGGAGATGATCGTGGACTTCAGGAAACAGCAGAGGGTGCACCCCCCCTGTCCACATTGACGGGACAGTACTGGAGAAGGTGGAAAGATCCTTGGCGTACACATCACTGACAAACTGAAATTGACCACAGACAGTATGGTGAAGAAGGTGTCTTGTCACGGAAAACCCTCAAACTTTTACAGATGCACAATTGAAAGCATCCTGTCGGGCTGTATCACCGCCTGGTACGGCAACTGCACCGCCCGCAATTGCAAGACTCTCCAGAGGGTGGTGCGGTCTGCCCAACGCATTACCGGGGGCAAACTACCCGCCCTCCAAGACACCTACAGCACCTGATGTCACAGGAAGGCCAAAAAGATTATCAAGGACTTCAACCATCCGAGCCACTGTCTGTTCACCCCGCTATCATCCAGAAGGCGAGGTCAGTACAGGTGCATCAAAGCAGGGACCGAGAGACTGAAAAACAGCTTCTATCTCAAGACCATCAGACTGTTAAACAGCCATCACTAGCACATTAGAGGCTGCTGCCTATAGGCATAGACTAGAAATCACTGGCCACTAAGGAATGGAACACTAGTTACTTTAATAAGGTTTACATATCTGGCATTACTCATCTCATATGTATATTCTGTATTCGTTACTATTCTACTGTATCTTAGTCCGTTCCGCTCTGACATGGCTCGTCCTTATGTATAAAGTCTTAATTCATTCCTACTTAGATTTGTGTGTATATGTTGTGTAATTTGTTTGATAATACTGCACTGTCGGAGCTAGAAGCACAAGAAGCATTTCCCTACACCCGCAATAACATCTGCTAATCACGTGTATGTGTTATCTAAAATATATATCTATTACTAAATATTTAAAATGGGAAACGGTTGGGATTTAATAAGTAGAGATGGAGTCCCTCCATCGGGGTCTTGAGAGGCAGTCGGACTGATTTGGTTAGATTCATGGTTAGATTCATGGTTAGATTCATGGTTAGATTCATTTTATAACTTGAGATGGAGCTGAATTAATCTATGATCTTCAAAATGGAGGGATTGAGATACATTCGTCTCGATAGAGATATCGTCGGAGTATAATGAGACGACTTGATCCGTAGAATTGAGAGATATCGATGTTATTTATTTCGATTGCCCGGGCCAGGAGCAACTCATTGTATCTTAATATGTAATATATGTTCGGTATATGTAATATATGTAATTAATATGATAAAAATGTCTTATTATGATGCGTTTTGACTCTTATCACGTCTATGCTAATATAGCAACAAAACAAAAAATGCTAGCTAGCTAACCAACTACTGTAAAGATGTATTTGAGAGACAATAAGAGCTCATTGTGCAAATATCTATATTTCAATAAACACTAGGAGAGGAAAAATAGTTTACATGTTTTTACAATGAGCACATGAGCACCTAAGTTGAAATGTTTTAGGAGCACAATGAAATTTAGGAGCACGAAGAAAAATATTTGAGGTAACAAGCCATTTTGTTTGTAGTAATGGTCCAAGCATAACGGTCATGAATCTGCGCTCGGCGTATTCTCCATGGCATTCAGGGGCTGCGGTACCAGTGAGGTAATCATTACAACAGTCATCTGGGTGATACTGGGACGCTTAAAATAAATCCTGCTAAGCCCTCAGACAAACCATCAAACAGGCAAAGCATCAATATGGGACTAAGATCGAATCCTACTACACAGGCTCTGACATTTATCTGATGTGGCAGGGCTTGCAAACTATCACGGATTACAAAAGGGAAACCCAGCGACGTGCTGCCCAGTGACACAAGCCTACCAGATGAGCTAAATGCCTTCTATGCACGCGTCGAGACAAGCAACACTAAACCATGCATGAGAGCACCAGCTGTTCCGGACGACTGTGTGATCATGCTCTCCATAGCCGATGTGAGTAAGACCTTTAAACAAGTTAACATTCACAAAGCTGCAGGGCCAGACGGATTAACAGGACGCGTACGCAGAGCATGAGCTGGCCAGCTGGCAAGTGTCTTCACTGACATTTTCAACCTCTACCTGACCTCGTCTGTAATATCAACATGTTTTAAGCAAACCACCATTGTCCCTGTGCCCAAGAACACCAAGGTAACCTACCTAAATGACTATCGCCCCGTAGCACTTAGATCTGTAGCAATGAAGTGCTTTGAAAGGCTGGTCATGGCTCATATCAACACCATTGTCCCAGAAACCCTAGATCCACTCCAATTCGCATACTGCCCCAACAGATCCACAGATGACGCAATCTCTATTGCACTCCACACTGCCCTTTCTCACTTGGAAAAAAGGAACAGAATGTGAGAATGTTGCTCATTGACTACAGCTCAGCGTTCAACACCATAGTGCCCACGAAGCTCATCACTAAGCTAAGGAACCTGGGACTAAACGCCTCCCTCTGCAACTGGATCCTGGACTTCCTGACGGGCCTCCCCCAGCTAAGTGCTAGAGGGTAGTGCGCCCAGTACATCACTGGGGCCAAGCTTCCTGCCATCCAAGACCTCTATACCAGGTGGTGTCAGAGGAAGGCCCTAAAAATGTGTCAATGACTCCAGCCACCCAAGCCACAGACTGTTCTCTTTGCTACCACACGGCAAGCGGTACCAATGTCCAAAGTCTGGAACCAACAGGACCCTGAACCGCTTCGACCCCCAAGCCATAAGACTGCTAAACAAGACTGCTAAATATCTAATCAAATGGCTATCCGGACTACCTGCATTGACCCTTTTTTTGAACTAACTCTTGCACCGACTCTACGCACACACACACACATACTTGCACTTACACACCAACAAAACACATACACACACACACATACTTGCACTTACACACCAACAAAACACACACACACACACATACTTGCACTTACACACCAACAAAACACATACACACACACATACTTGCACTTACACACCAACAAAACACATACACACACACATACTTGCACTTACACACCAACAAAACACATACACACACACATACTTGCACTTACACACCAACAAAACACACACACACACACACACACACATACTTGCACTTACACACCAACAAAACACATACACACACACATACTTGCACTTACACACCAACAAAACACACACACACACACACACAGACAGACTTTCACCACATACGCTGCTGCTACATCAATTATCTATCCTGTTGCCTCGTCACCTTACACCTACCTATATGTACATACCTACCTCAATTACCTGGTACTTCCTGTATATAGCCATGTTATTACCTGGTACTTCCTGTATATAGCCATGTTATTACCTGGTACCCCTGCACAGCCATTCGGTACTGGTACTTCCTGTATATAGCCATGTTATTACCTGGTACTTCCTGTTTATAGCCATGTTATTACTTGGTACCCCTGCACAGCCATTCGGTACTGGTACTTCCTGTATATAGCCATGTTATTACCTGGTACTTCTTGTATATAGCCATGTTATTACTTGGTACCCCTGCACAGCCATTCGGTACTGGTACTTCCTGTATATAGCCATGTTATTACCTGGTACCCCTGCACAGCCATTCGGTACTGGTACTTCCTGTATATAGCCATGTTATTACCTGGTACTTCCTGTTTATAGCCATGTTATTACTTGGTACCCCTAAACAGCCATTCGGTACTGGTACTTCCTGTATATAGCCATGTTATTACCTGGTACCCCTAAACAGCCATTCGGTACTGGTACTTCCTGTATATAGCCATGTTATTACCTGGTACTTCCTGTATATAGCCATGTTATTACCTGGTACTTCCTGTTTATACCCATGTTATTACCTGGTACCCCTGCACAGCCATTCGGTACTGGTACTTCCTGTATATAGCCATGTTATTACCTGGTACTTCCTGTATATAGCCATGTTATTACCTGGTACTTCCTGTTTATAGCCATGTTATTACCTGGTACCCCTGCACAGCCATTCGGTACTGGTACTTCCTGTATATAGCCATGTTATTACCTGGTACTTCCTGTTTATACCCATGTTATTACTTGGTTCCCCTGCACAGCCATTCGGTACTGGTACTTCCTGTATATAGCCATGTTATTACCTGGTACTTCCTGTATATAGCCATGTTATTACCTGGTACTTCCTGTATATACCCATGTTATTACTTGGTTCCCCTGCACAGCCATTCGGTACTGGTACTTCCTGTATATAGCCATGTTATTACCTGGTACTTCCTGTATATAGCCATGTTATTACCTGGTACCCCTGCACAGCCATTCGGTACTGGTACTTCCTGTATATAGCCATGTTATTACCTGGTACTTCCTGTATATAGCCATGTTATTACCTGGTACCCCTGCACAGCCATTCGGTACTGGTACTTCCTGTATATAGCCATGTTATTACCTGGTACTTCCTGTATATAGCCATGTTATTACCTGGTACCCCTGCACAGCCATTCGGTACTGGTACTTCCTGTATATAGCCATGTTATTACCTGGTACTTCCTGTTTATACCCATGTTATTACTTGGTTCCCCTGCACAGCCATTCGGTACTGGTACTTCCTGTATATAGCCATGTTATTTTTACTCATTATTGTAAGGAAGCATTTCACTGTTAAGTCTACACATGTTGTCTAAGAAGCACGGACACTTTTACTGACAGTTGTGGCTACTTCGCCTTATGTATTGTTGTCTCTACCTTCTTTGTTGTCTCTACCTTCTTTGTGCTGTTGTCTTTGCCCAATAATGTTTGTGCTGCTACCATGTTGTGGTCATGTTGTGTTGCTACCATGCTGTGTTGTTGTCTTAGGTCTCTCTTTATGTAGTGGTGTCTCTCTTGTCATGATGTGTGTTTTGTCCTATATTTTATTGTTAATCCCAGCCCCCGTCCCCGCAGGAGGCCTTTTGGTAGGCCGTCGTTATAAATAAGAATTTGTTCTTAACTGACTTGCCTAGTTCATTTAAAAAAAAGGTTAAATAAAAAATAAATACATTTGACAAATACAATTCAAATTCCAGGTTGCACAGCAAAACACTTTAGGAGCATTTGAAATGGTAAAATGGTTGCACTGTAGAGCCCTGCAATCCATTGAATTTAAGCCGACCCTCGCCCGTTTCCACGGTTGCACACGCGTCGGTTTGCTAAAACAAGCCACCCGGAACTTTTCACACTATTATGTTGAGCCAAACTGTTCCGGTATTTTCTATTTAAGGAAACTTCCCAGCCACTGAGGTGTATGGATCCGTAACCCGACAGGTTCAGCTTGATTCGACTCGGTGCACACTTAAAACAAAAAAAGGTCCAGTATGTAGCTATGTGGGCCGACCTGCACCAAATTCACATAGAAATATGAGTTATAGATATGTCATTCTCATTGAAAGCAAGTCTGATAAGCGGGTAGAATCGGTTCTATGTGCACTATTTCTACGCTTCCCCATTCTTAAAGTTTTGCTTTTGGGATCTGAAAGAGGAGGAGAGCCCCTACCAGTGATGATGGCTTGGCTGCGGGAAGCGGTGGGTCGTGGGGTGAGTTCTCGGGGGATGCCCCCCGCCTCCTCGTAGGTGACGTAATACCCGGTGACCCCGGCACTACGGGACCCCTCCCAGGTAAAGGAGATGCTGCTAGGGGTCAGAGAGGTGAACCGGATGTTGGTGGGGGGAGACACCACAGGCTTAGCTGAAGGAGAGAAACAGACAGGGAGACAAAATCAGTTCTATGGACAGAAACTACAGTTGAAAAATACACTGGCTGAACCGGCTAAAATCTGCCACATTTACAGAAATGTTGGATTTATGTCATGTCAAATAACCCTAATAAATGTATGTATGTTTCATGTTTCATGAGATGAAATAAGAGATCCCAGAAATGTTCCATACGCACAAAAAGCTTATTTCTCAACAAAACAAAATTGCAAAAATGTGTTTACATCCCTGTTAGTGAGCATTTCTCCTTTGCCTAGAAAATCCATCCACCTGACAGGTGTGGCATATCAAGAATGATTAATGATTAAACAGCATGATCATTACACAGGTGCACCTTGTGCTGGGGGACAATAAAAGGCCACTCTAAAATGTGCAGTTTTGTCACACAAAACAATGCCACAGATGTCTCAAGTTGAGTGTGCATGCAATTGGCGGTAGTGGAGAGAGAGAGGGAGAGGGGACGGTAGTGGAGAGAGAGAGGGAGAGGGGACGGTAGTGGAGAGAGAGGGAGAGGGGACGGTAGTGTAGAGAGAGAGGGAGAGGGGACGGTAGTGTAGAGAGAGAGGGAGAGGGGACGGTAGTGTATAGAGAGAGAGGGAGAGGGGACGGTAGTGGAGAGAGAGAGGGAGAGGGGACGGTACTGTATAGAGAGAGAGGGAGAGGGGACGGTAGTGGAGAGAGAGAGGGAGAGGGAGGTAGTGTAGAGAGAGAGGGAGAGGGGACGGTAGTGGAGAGAGAGAGGGAGAGGGGACGGTAGTGGAGAGAGAGAGGGAGAGGGAGGTAGTGTAGAGAGAGAGGGAGAGGGGACGGTAGTGGAGAGAGAGAGGGAGAGGGAGGTAGTGTATAGAGAGAGGGAGAGGGGACGGTAGTGTAGAGAGAGAGGGAGAGGGGACGGTAGTGTAGAGAGAGAGGGAGAGGGGACGGTAGTGGAGAGAGAGAGGGAGAGGGGACGGTAGTGGAGAGAGAGAGGGAGAGGGGACGGTAGTGTAGAGAGAGAGGGAGAGGGGACGGTAGTGGAGAGAGAGAGGGAGAGGGGACGGTACTGTATAGAGAGAGGGAGAGGGGACGGTACTGTAGAGAGAGAGGGAGAGGGGACGGTAGTGTAGAGAGAGAGGGAGAGGGGACGGTAGTGTAGAGAGAGAGGGAGAGGGGACGGTAGTGGAGAGAGAGGGAGAGGGGACAGTAGTGTATAGAGAGAGGGAGAGGGGACGGTAGTGTAGAGAGAGGGAGAGGGGATGGTAGTGTAGAGAGAGGGGGAGAGGGGACTGTAGTGTAGAGAGAGAGGGAGAGGGGATGGTAGTGTAGGGAGAGAGGGAGAGGGGACGGTAGTGTAGAGAGAGGGAGAGGGGACAGTAGTGGAGAGAGAGAGGGAGAGGGGACGGTAGTGGAGAGAGAGGGAGAGGGGACGGTAGTGTATAGAGAGAGGGAGAGGGGACGGTAGTGGAGAGAGAGGGAGAGGGAGGTAGTGTAGAGAGAGGGGGAGAAGGGACGGTAGTGGAGAGAGAGAGGGAGAGGGGACGGTAGTGGAGAGAGAGGGAGAGGGGACGATAGTGGAGAGAGAGAGGGAGAGGGGACGGTAGTGGAGAGAGAGAGGGAGAGGGGACGGTAGTGGAGAGAGAGAGGGAGGTAGTGTATAGAGAGAGGGAGAGGGGACGGTAGTGTATAGAGAGAGGGAGAGGGGTCGGTACTGTAGAGAGAGAGGGAGAGGGGACGGTAGTGTAGAGAGAGAGGGAGAGGGGACGGTAGTGTAGAGAGAGAGTGGGGACGGTAGTGTAGAGAGAGGGGGAGAGGGGACGGTAGTGTAGAGAGAGAGGGAGAGGGGACGGTAGTGGAGAGAGAGAGGGAGAGGGAGGTAGTGTAGAGAGAGAGGGAGAGGGGACGGTAGTGTAGAGAGAGAGGGAGAGGGGACGGTAGTGTAGAGAGAGAGGGAGAGGGGACGGTAGTGGAGAGAGAGAGGGAGAGGGGACGGTAGTGGAGAGAGAGAGGGAGAGGGGACGGTAGTGGAGAGAGAGAGGGAGAGGGGACGGTAGTGTAGAGAGAGAGGGAGAGGGGACGGTAGTGGAGAGAGAGAGGGAGAGGGGACGGTACTGTATAGAGAGAGGGAGAGGGGACGGTACTGTAGAGAGAGAGGGAGAGGGGACGGTAGTGTAGAGAGAGAGGGAGAGGGGACGGTAGTGTAGAGAGAGAGGGAGAGGGGACGGTAGTGTAGAGAGAGGGAGAGGGGACGGTAGTGTAGAGAGAGGGGAGAGGGGACTGTAGTGTAGAGAGAGAGGGAGAGGGGACGGTAGTGTAGGGAGAGATGGAGAGGGGACGGTAGTGTAGAGAGAGGGAGAGGGGACAGTAGTGGAGAGAGAGAGGGAGAGGGGACGGTAGTGGAGAGAGAGGGAGAGGGGACGGTAGTGTATAGAGAGAGGGAGAGGGGACGGTAGTGGAGAGAGAGGGAGAGGGAGGTAGTGTAGAGAGAGGGGGAGAAGGGACGGTAGTGGAGAGAGAGAGGGAGAGGGGACGGTAGTGGAGAGAGAGGGAGAGGGGACGATAGTGGAGAGAGAGAGGGAGAGGGGACGGTAGTGGAGAGAGAGAGGGAGAGGGGACGGTAGTGGAGAGAGAGAGTGGGGACGGTAGTGTAGAGAGAGGGGGAGAGGGAGGTAGTGGAGAGAGAGAGGGAGAGGGGACGGTAGTGTATAGAGAGAGGGAGAGGGGACGGTAGTGTAGAGAGAGAGGGAGAGGGGACGGTATTGTAGAGAGAGAGTGGGGACGGTAGTGTAGAGAGAGGGGGAGAGGGAGGTAGTGGAGAGAGAGAGGGAGAGGGGACTGTAGTGGAGAGAGAGAGGGAGAGGGAGGTAGTGTAGAGAGAGAGGGAGGTAGTGGAGAGAGAGAGGGAGGTAGTGGAGAGAGGACGGTAGTGGAGAGAGAGAGGGAGAGGGGACTGTAGTGGAGAGAGAGAGGGAGAGGGGACGGTAGTGGAGAGAGAGAGGGAGGTAGTGGAGAGAGAGCGGTAGTGGAGAGGGGACGGTAGTGGAGAGAGAGAGGGAGAGGGGACGGTAGTGGAGAGAGAGAGGGAGAGGGGACGGTACTGTATAGAGAGGGAGAGGGGACGGTAGTGTAGAGAGAGAGGGAGAGGGGACGGTAGTGTAGAGAGAGAGGGAGAGGGGACGGTAGTGTATAGAGAGAGGGAGAGGGGACGGTACTGTAGAGAGAGAGGGAGAGGGGACGGTAGTGTATAGAGAGAGGGAGAGGGGACGGTAGTGTATAGAGAGAGGGAGAGGGGACGGTAGTGTAGAGAGAGGGGGAGAGGGAGGTAGTGGAGAGAGAGATGGAGAGGGGACTGTAGTGGAGAGAGAGAGGGAGGTAGTGGAGAGAGAGAGGGAGGTAGTGGAGAGAGAGAGGGAGGTAGTGGAGAGGGGACGGTCGTGGAGAGAGAGAGGGAGGTAGTGGAGACGGGACAGTAGTGGAGAGGGGACGGTAGTGGAGAGAGAGGGAGAGGGGACGGTAGTGGAGAGAGAGAGGGAGAGGGGACGGTAGTGTAGAGAGAGAGGGAGAGGGGACGGTAGTGGAGAGAGAGAGGGAGAGGGGACGGTACTGTATAGAGAGAGGGAGAGGGGACGGTACTGTAGAGAGAGAGGGAGAGGGGACGGTAGTGTAGAGAGAGAGGGAGAGGGGACGGTAGTGTAGAGAGAGAGGGAGAGGGGACGGTAGTGTAGAGAGCGGGAGAGGGGACGGTAGTGTAGAGAGAGAGGGAGAGGGGACGGTAGTGGAGAGAGAGGGAGAGGGGACGATAGTGGAGAGAGAGAGGGAGAGGGGACGGTAGTGGAGAGAGAGGGAGAGGGGACGATAGTGGAGAGAGAGGGAGAGGGGACGATAGTGGAGAGAGAGAGGGAGAGGGGACGGTAGTGGAGAGAGAGAGGGAGAGGGGACGGTAGTGGAGAGAGAGAGTGGGGACGGTAGTGTAGAGAGAGGGGGAGAGGGAGGTAGTGGAGAGAGAGAGGGAGAGGGGACGGTAGTGTATAGAGAGAGGGAGAGGGGACGGTAGTGTAGAGAGAGAGGGAGAGGGGACGGTATTGTAGAGAGAGAGTGGGGACGGTAGTGTAGAGAGAGGGGGAGAGGGAGGTAGTGGAGAGAGAGGGAGAGGGGACTGTAGTGGAGAGAGAGAGGGAGAGGGGACTGTAGTGTAGAGAGAGAGGGAGAGGGGATGGTAGTGTAGGGAGAGAGGGAGAGGGGACGGTAGTGTAGAGAGAGGGAGAGGGGACAGTAGTGGAGAGAGAGAGGGAGAGGGGACGGTAGTGGAGAGAGAGGGAGAGGGGACGGTAGTGTATAGAGAGAGGGAGAGGGGACGGTAGTGGAGAGAGAGGGAGAGGGAGGTAGTGTAGAGAGAGGGGGAGAAGGGACGGTAGTGGAGAGAGAGAGGGAGAGGGGACGGTAGTGGAGAGAGAGGGAGAGGGGACGATAGTGGAGAGAGAGAGGGAGAGGGGACGGTAGTGGAGAGAGAGAGGGAGAGGGGACGGTAGTGGAGAGAGAGAGGGAGGTAGTGTATAGAGAGAGGGAGAGGGGACGGTAGTGTATAGAGAGAGGGAGAGGGGTCGGTACTGTAGAGAGAGAGGGAGAGGGGACGGTAGTGTAGAGAGAGAGTGGGGACGGTAGTGTAGAGAGAGGGGGAGAGGGGACGGTAGTGTAGAGAGAGAGGGAGAGGGGACGGTAGTGTAGAGAGAGAGTGGGGACGGTAGTGTAGAGAGAGGGGGAGAGGGGACGGTAGTGTAGAGAGAGAGGGAGAGGGGACGGTAGTGGAGAGAGAGAGGGAGAGGGAGGTAGTGTAGAGAGAGAGGGAGAGGGGACGGTAGTGTAGAGAGAGAGGGAGAGGGGACGGTAGTGTAGAGAGAGAGGGAGAGGGGACGGTAGTGGAGAGAGAGAGGGAGAGGGGACGGTAGTGGAGAGAGAGAGGGAGAGGGGACGGTAGTGGAGAGAGAGAGGGAGAGGGGACGGTAGTGTATAGAGAGAGGGAGAGGGGACGGTACTGTAGAGAGAGAGGGAGAGGGGACGGTAGTGTATAGAGAGAGGGAGAGGGGACGGTAGTGTATAGAGAGAGGGAGAGGGGACGGTAGTGTAGAGAGAGGGGGAGAGGGAGGTAGTGGAGAGAGAGATGGAGAGGGGACTGTAGTGGAGAGAGAGAGGGAGGTAGTGGAGAGAGAGAGGGAGGTAGTGGAGAGAGAGAGGGAGGTAGTGGAGAGGGGACGGTAGTGGAGAGAGAGAGGGAGAGGGGACTGTAGTGGAGAGAGAGAGGGAGAGGGGACGGTAGTGGAGAGAGAGAGGGAGGTAGTGGAGAGAGAGCGGTAGTGGAGAGGGGACGGTAGTGGAGAGAGAGAGGGAGAGGGGACGGTAGTGGAGAGAGAGAGGGAGAGGGGACGGTACTGTATAGAGAGGGAGAGGGGACGGTAGTGTAGAGAGAGAGGGAGAGGGGACGGTAGTGTAGAGAGAGAGGGAGAGGGGACGGTAGTGTATAGAGAGAGGGAGAGGGGACGGTACTGTAGAGAGAGAGGGAGAGGGGACGGTAGTGTATAGAGAGAGGGAGAGGGGACGGTAGTGTATAGAGAGAGGGAGAGGGGACGGTAGTGTAGAGAGAGGGGGAGAGGGAGGTAGTGGAGAGAGAGATGGAGAGGGGACTGTAGTGGAGAGAGAGAGGGAGGTAGTGGAGAGAGAGAGGGAGGTAGTGGAGAGAGAGAGGGAGGTAGTGGAGAGGGGACGGTCGTGGAGAGAGAGAGGGAGGTAGTGGAGACGGGACAGTAGTGGAGAGGGGACGGTAGTGGAGAGAGAGGGAGAGGGGACGGTAGTGGAGAGAGAGAGGGAGAGGGGACGGTAGTGTAGAGAGAGAGGGAGAGGGGACGGTAGTGGAGAGAGAGAGGGAGAGGGGACGGTACTGTATAGAGAGAGGGAGAGGGGACGGTACTGTAGAGAGAGAGGGAGAGGGGACGGTAGTGTAGAGAGAGAGGGAGAGGGGACGGTAGTGTAGAGAGAGAGGGAGAGGGGACGGTAGTGTAGAGAGCGGGAGAGGGGACGGTAGTGTAGAGAGAGGGGGAGAGGGGACTGTAGTGTAGAGAGAGAGGGAGAGGGGACGGTAGTGTAGGGAGAGAGGGAGAGGGGACGGTAGTGTAGAGAGAGGGAGAGGGGACAGTAGTGGAGAGAGAGAGGGAGAGGGGACGGTAGTGGAGAGAGAGGGAGAGGGGACGGTAGTGTATAGAGAGAGGGAGAGGGGACGGTAGTGGAGAGAGAGGGAGAGGGAGGTAGTGTAGAGAGAGGGGGAGAAGGGACGGTAGTGGAGAGAGAGAGGGAGAGGGGACGGTAGTGGAGAGAGAGGGAGAGGGGACGATAGTGGAGAGAGAGAGGGAGAGGGGACGGTAGTGGAGAGAGAGAGGGAGAGGGGACGGTAGTGGAGAGAGAGAGTGGGGACGGTAGTGTAGAGAGAGGGGGAGAGGGAGGTAGTGGAGAGAGAGAGGGAGAGGGGACGGTAGTGTATAGAGAGAGGGAGAGGGGACGGTAGTGTAGAGAGAGAGGGAGAGGGGACGGTATTGTAGAGAGAGAGTGGGGACGGTAGTGTAGAGAGAGGGGGAGAGGGAGGTAGTGGAGAGAGAGGGAGAGGGGACTGTAGTGGAGAGAGAGAGGGAGAGGGGACTGTAGTGTAGAGAGAGAGGGAGAGGGGATGGTAGTGTAGGGAGAGAGGGAGAGGGGACGGTAGTGTAGAGAGAGGGAGAGGGGACAGTAGTGGAGAGAGAGAGGGAGAGGGGACGGTAGTGGAGAGAGAGGGAGAGGGGACGGTAGTGTATAGAGAGAGGGAGAGGGGACGGTAGTGGAGAGAGAGGGAGAGGGAGGTAGTGTAGAGAGAGGGGGAGAAGGGACGGTAGTGGAGAGAGAGAGGGAGAGGGGACGGTAGTGGAGAGAGAGGGAGAGGGGACGATAGTGGAGAGAGAGAGGGAGAGGGGACGGTAGTGGAGAGAGAGAGGGAGAGGGGACGGTAGTGGAGAGAGAGAGGGAGGTAGTGTATAGAGAGAGGGAGAGGGGACGGTAGTGTATAGAGAGAGGGAGAGGGGTCGGTACTGTAGAGAGAGAGGGAGAGGGGACGGTAGTGTAGAGAGAGAGTGGGGACGGTAGTGTAGAGAGAGGGGGAGAGGGGACGGTAGTGTAGAGAGAGAGGGAGAGGGGACGGTAGTGTAGAGAGAGAGTGGGGACGGTAGTGTAGAGAGAGGGGGAGAGGGGACGGTAGTGTAGAGAGAGAGGGAGAGGGGACGGTAGTGGAGAGAGAGAGGGAGAGGGAGGTAGTGTAGAGAGAGAGGGAGAGGGGACGGTAGTGTAGAGAGAGAGGGAGAGGGGACGGTAGTGTAGAGAGAGAGGGAGAGGGGACGGTAGTGGAGAGAGAGAGGGAGAGGGGACGGTAGTGGAGAGAGAGAGGGAGAGGGGACGGTAGTGGAGAGAGAGAGGGAGAGGGGACGGTAGTGTAGAGAGAGAGGGAGAGGGGACGGTAGTGGAGAGAGAGAGGGAGAGGGGACGGTACTGTATAGAGAGAGGGAGAGGGGACGGTACTGTAGAGAGAGAGGGAGAGGGGACGGTAGTGTAGAGAGAGAGGGAGAGGGGACGGTAGTGTAGAGAGAGAGGGAGAGGGGACGGTAGTGTAGAGAGAGGGAGAGGGGACGGTAGTGTAGAGAGAGGGGGAGAGGGGACTGTAGTGTAGAGAGAGAGGGAGAGGGGACGGTAGTGTAGGGAGAGATGGAGAGGGGACGGTAGTGTAGAGAGAGGGAGAGGGGACAGTAGTGGAGAGAGAGAGGGAGAGGGGACGGTAGTGGAGAGAGAGGGAGAGGGGACGGTAGTGTATAGAGAGAGGGAGAGGGGACGGTAGTGGAGAGAGAGGGAGAGGGAGGTAGTGTAGAGAGAGGGGGAGAAGGGACGGTAGTGGAGAGAGAGAGGGAGAGGGGACGGTAGTGGAGAGAGAGGGAGAGGGGACGATAGTGGAGAGAGAGAGGGAGAGGGGACGGTAGTGGAGAGAGAGAGGGAGAGGGGACGGTAGTGGAGAGAGAGAGTGGGGACGGTAGTGTAGAGAGAGGGGGAGAGGGAGGTAGTGGAGAGAGAGAGGGAGAGGGGACGGTAGTGTATAGAGAGAGGGAGAGGGGACGGTAGTGTAGAGAGAGAGGGAGAGGGGACGGTATTGTAGAGAGAGAGTGGGGACGGTAGTGTAGAGAGAGGGGGAGAGGGAGGTAGTGGAGAGAGAGAGGGAGAGGGGACTGTAGTGGAGAGAGAGAGGGAGAGGGAGGTAGTGTAGAGAGAGAGGGAGGTAGTGGAGAGAGAGAGGGAGGTAGTGGAGAGAGGACGGTAGTGGAGAGAGAGAGGGAGAGGGGACTGTAGTGGAGAGAGAGAGGGAGATCGGACGGTAGTGGAGAGAGAGAGGGAGGTAGTGGAGAGAGAGCGGTAGTGGAGAGGGGACGGTAGTGGAGAGAGAGAGGGAGAGGGGACGGTAGTGGAGAGAGAGAGGGAGAGGGGACGGTACTGTATAGAGAGGGAGAGGGGACGGTAGTGTAGAGAGAGAGGGAGAGGGGACGGTAGTGTAGAGAGAGAGGGAGAGGGGACGGTAGTGTATAGAGAGAGGGAGAGGGGACGGTACTGTAGAGAGAGAGGGAGAGGGGACGGTAGTGTATAGAGAGAGGGAGAGGGGACGGTAGTGTATAGAGAGAGGGAGAGGGGACGGTAGTGTAGAGAGAGGGGGAGAGGGAGGTAGTGGAGAGAGAGATGGAGAGGGGACTGTAGTGGAGAGAGAGAGGGAGGTAGTGGAGAGAGAGAGGGAGGTAGTGGAGAGAGAGAGGGAGGTAGTGGAGAGGGGACGGTCGTGGAGAGAGAGAGGGAGGTAGTGGAGACGGGACAGTAGTGGAGAGGGGACGGTAGTGGAGAGAGAGGGAGAGGGGACGGTAGTGGAGAGAGAGAGGGAGAGGGGACGGTAGTGTAGAGAGAGAGGGAGAGGGGACGGTAGTGGAGAGAGAGAGGGAGAGGGGACGGTACTGTATAGAGAGAGGGAGAGGGGACGGTACTGTAGAGAGAGAGGGAGAGGGGACGGTAGTGTAGAGAGAGAGGGAGAGGGGACGGTAGTGTAGAGAGAGAGGGAGAGGGGACGGTAGTGTAGAGAGCGGGAGAGGGGACGGTAGTGTAGAGAGAGGGGGAGAGGGGACTGTAGTGTAGAGAGAGAGGGAGAGGGGACGGTAGTGTAGGGAGAGAGGGAGAGGGGACGGTAGTGTAGAGAGAGGGAGAGGGGACAGTAGTGGAGAGAGAGAGGGAGAGGGGACGGTAGTGGAGAGAGAGGGAGAGGGGACGGTAGTGTATAGAGAGAGGGAGAGGGGACGGTAGTGGAGAGAGAGGGAGAGGGAGGTAGTGTAGAGAGAGGGGGAGAAGGGACGGTAGTGGAGAGAGAGAGGGAGAGGGGACGGTAGTGGAGAGAGAGGGAGAGGGGACGATAGTGGAGAGAGAGAGGGAGAGGGGACGGTAGTGGAGAGAGAGAGGGAGAGGGGACGGTAGTGGAGAGAGAGAGTGGGGACGGTAGTGTAGAGAGAGGGGGAGAGGGAGGTAGTGGAGAGAGAGAGGGAGAGGGGACGGTAGTGTATAGAGAGAGGGAGAGGGGACGGTAGTGTAGAGAGAGAGGGAGAGGGGACGGTATTGTAGAGAGAGAGTGGGGACGGTAGTGTAGAGAGAGGGGGAGAGGGAGGTAGTGGAGAGAGAGAGGGAGAGGGGACTGTAGTGGAGAGAGAGAGGGAGAGGGAGGTAGTGTAGAGAGAGAGGGAGGTAGTGGAGAGAGAGAGGGAGGTAGTGGAGAGAGGACGGTAGTGGAGAGAGAGAGGGAGAGGGGACTGTAGTGGAGAGAGAGAGGGAGAGGGGACGGTAGTGGAGAGAGAGAGGGAGGTAGTGGAGAGAGAGCGGTAGTGGAGAGGGGACGGTAGTGGAGAGAGAGAGAGAGAGGGGACGGTAGTGGAGAGAGAGAGGGAGAGGGGACGGTACTGTATAGAGAGGGAGAGGGGACGGTAGTGTAGAGAGAGAGGGAGAGGGGACGGTAGTGTAGAGAGAGAGGGAGAGGGGACGGTAGTGTATAGAGAGAGGGAGAGGGGACGGTACTGTAGAGAGAGAGGGAGAGGGGACGGTAGTGTATAGAGAGAGGGAGAGGGGACGGTAGTGTAGAGAGAGGGGGAGAGGGAGGTAGTGGAGAGAGAGAGGGAGAGGGGACTGTAGTGGAGAGAGAGAGGGAGGTAGTGGAGAGAGAGAGGGAGGTAGTGGAGAGAGAGAGGGAGGTAGTGGAGAGGGGACGGTCGTGGAGAGAGAGAGGGAGGTAGTGGAGACGGGACAGTAGTGGAGAGGGGACGGTAGTGGAGAGAGAGGGAGAGGGGACGGTAGTGGAGAGAGAGAGGGAGAGGGGACGGTAGTGGAGAGGGGACGGTCGTGGAGAGAGAGAGGGAGGTAGTGGAGACGGGACGGTAGTGGAGAGGGGACGGTAGTATACCTGTGGTGGCAGTGAGGGTGAAGGGAGCACTGCGGCCATTGCCGTTCAGAGTGTATATGTTGATCTTGTAGGTTGAGCCAGGCTGAAGACCTGTGGAAAACGTTCCAGATTAATCTGATCTAAAATGTTATCTGGTTCGTGTTCATTAGGCACCAAAAGACTTGGTCCAATAAGAAATGCCCATTTTCTGTTGCAAGACGTTATAAAAATGTTGCATGTCCTAATGAACACGACCCTGAAGTGAATGTTGACTGCAGCAGGGTGAGGTCAATGGGAGTAGGAGGTATTGGGGGAGGGCATAGGAGGGGTACCATTAGATGGTGAAGGTTTAGGAAGGGTATAGGAGGGGTACCTTTGATGGGGGGGGGTATCGGAAGGGTACCTTGGATGGTAACGGTTTAGGGGGGATACAGGAGGGTTACCTTGAATGGGGGTATAGGAGGGGTACCTTTGATGGGGGGGGGTATCGGAAGGGTAACTTGGATGGTGAAGGTTTAGGGCGGGTATCGGAAGGGTACCTTTTATGGTGAAGGTTTAGGGGGGGTATCTTGGATAGTGAAGGTTTAGGGGGGGTATCTTGGATAGTGAAGGTTTAGGGAGGGGTATCTTGGATAGTGAAGGTTTAGGGGGGTTATCTTGGATAGTGAAGGTTTAGGGGGGTATCTTGGATAGTGAAGGTTTAGGGGGGTTATCTTGGATAGTGAAGGTTTAGGGAGGGGTATCTTGGATAGTGAAGGTTTAGGGGGGTTATCTTGGATAGTGAAGGTTTAGGGAGGGGTATCTTGGATAGTGAAGGTTTAGGGAGGGGTATCTTGGATAGTGAAGGTTTAGGGGGTTTATCTTGGATGGTGAAGGTTTAGGGGGGTATCTTGGATAGTGAAGGTTTAGGGAGGGGTATCTTGGATAGTGAAGGTTTAGGGAGGGGTATCTTGGATAGTGAAGGTTTAGGGAGGGGTATCTTGGATAGTGAAGGTTTAGGGAGGGGTATAGGAGGGGTACCTTGGATGGTGAAGGTTTAGGTGGGGTATAGGAGGGGTACCTTGGATGGTGAAGGTTTAGGGGGGGTTTAGGAGGGGTACCTTGGATGGTGAAGGTTTAGGGGGGGTGCCTTGGATGGTGAAGGTTTAGGGTATAGAAAGGGTACCTTGGATGGTGAAGGTTTAGGGGGGGGTTAGGAGGGGTACCTTGGATGGTGAAGGTTTGGGGGGGTGCCTTGGATGGTGAAGGTTTAGGGTATAGGAGGGGTACCTTGGATGGGGGGGTATCGGAAGGGTACCTTGGATGGTGAAGGTTTAGGGTTTGGGTATAGGAGGGGTACCTTGGATGGTGAAGGTTTAGGGGGGGTACCTTGGATGGTGAAGGTTTAGGGGGTGTACCTTGAATGGTGAAAGTTTAGGGGGGTATATGAGGGGTACCTTGGATGGTGAAGGTTTAGGGGGGTATATGAGGGTACCTTGGATGGTGAAGGTTTAGGGAGGGGTATATGAGGGGTACCTTGGATGGTGAAGGTTTAGGGGGGTATATGAGGGGTACCTTGGATGGTGAAAGTTTAGGGGGGTATATGAGGGGTACCTTGGATGGTGAAAGTTTAGGGGGGTATATGAGGGGTACCTTGGATGGTGAAAGTTTAGGGGGGTATATGAGGGGTACCTTGGATGGTGAAGGTTTAGGGGGGTATATGAGGGGTACCTTGGATGGTGAAAGTTTAGGGGGGTATATGAGGGGTACCTTGGATGGTGAAGGTTTAGGGGGGTATACGAGGGGTACCTTGGATGGTAAAGGTTTAGGAGGCGTACCTTGTATGGTGTAGGTGCGGGAATCAGGGGCGATGGTCCTCTGGATGGGGGTGCGGCCTCCGGTGGTGGGCGTGGCCTCAACCAGGAAGCCAGAGATGGTCTCGGTCTTGGATCTCCAGGTCAGCGTGATGGAGGAGTCCTTTACGTCAGAGATACGCACGCGACGAGGAGGACTGATGTCTGGAACACAGAGAGAGCAGGGGAGATTTCTACCAGGTTTTTATTTTTTAATTTCTTTGTCTTATTAACTAACATTGTCCTTTGTTAAATGCTTGTAATGTCTATTGTGACAATTGTAATGTCTGTTAGAATTTGTAACTTCTGTTTTGTGGACCCATGAAAATTACAGATAATGTGGAAATAAAGAGGATTTTGTACATGTTCTCCTATCATCACTGTCGAATAGCTAGCTGTGGGAGCGAGTGTAAAAAGAGAGAGAGAGAGAGAGAGAGAGAGAGAGAGAGAGAGAGAGAGAGAGAGAGAGAGAGAGAGAGAGAGACACTTACTGTCCAGTGTTGTGACCTCTCCTTGAACTGGGCGGCTCGTCAGAGAGTTCTTCAGGGCGTAAACATGCACCTCATACATAGTGGCAACCTACACAGACAGAGGACAGTACAGGATAAACTGAGTGAGACTCATACATGGTGGCAACCTACACAGACAGAGACAGTACAGGATAAACTGAGTGAGACTCATGCATGGTACAACCTACACAGACAGAGACAGGCAGTATAGTCAGGAGAAAAAAACAATTTAGTAAGAGGATTCACTGGTACCACCATCAGCTCCCAAACACCCTGGTACTTTAAAGTGGAACAGACAGTGTTTTAACTACAGATATGAAAACAGACAGAATCATAATATCAGTCAAAAATATCAAATCCCCAGTTTATGCTTCAAAACCAACTTCATAAGGAGGTTTTTAAAAATAGGTTATATTTACTCAACATGCCATGTACTGCCTGTAAAGGCATTGTTGTCAGGATAGATGGACGCAGTTCAATGCATGGTTCATATAATTCACCAATTCATTTCTTGGTACTCCCAAAACATACTGCTATCAGTTTGTAAATCACAGCTGACCCGGTACATTGTTTGCTGCCTCCATTCGGGATGCACCGTTTCCGTTTCAATGACTCTAAAACGTATGAGTGTAACTAACGCTGGGAATGTCAATGCAAGGGTAATGCCAGGGTAATGCAAGGGTAATGCCAGGGTAATGATCACGTCAGTCATAACGTGGCTAATAGGCTAACGCACATTTCAACCTGGCGCCGCGCAATGACTTGTGTTGTCAATTCATTTTGTCCCGCTACCACACCGCGGGCGTTACGCTCGCTGCACGACCAGTCACCGGCGAGTATAAATGAGTCAAAATGTTGTCTGGCTTCGGGTTTTTTAAAAGCTTGACAATGAATAACCCCCCCCCCCCCCAAAAAAACGAAACACCATGCAAATGAGAAACATGTAGGTATTTTACAGCAACATTAGAGCAGTAGCCTAGGCCGGCTATTCAACTACAATACATGTTGAGTACACCACACTGCAAATGCTGCAATCAACCGCACCGGTGATCCATGCAGTACCAAATAAAATATGTTGTTTTAAGTTTAAAATGTTACAACAACCTATAGCTACGTTAGTTATTTGGAGTTATTAAACACTGTTTGATTAGGGTAACAGTATATTATGTACATCTGCAAGCAGTTAAGGGTTTATCTAATGTTCCCTCGTTAGATTTAAGCTCTCGTTCCGGGCTAGCGTTAGTTGTTGATGTGCGTAGGCAACTGGGGGAGAGAGAGACTACCTTTTCATGGTCGTTTGATCAATAGGACTGAAGTTCTCAAAATGTAAGAGGACTCCTGTGATATTTTTGTACAAACATTTTTAAAATGTAACCTTTGTTTAACTAGGCAAGTCGGTTAAGAATTTTTATTTTATTTACAATGACTGCCTACACCGGCCAAACCCGGACGACGCTGGGCCAATTGTGCGGCGCCCTATAGGACTCCCGATCACGGCCGGATGTGATACAGCCTGGATTATAACCAGGGTGTCTGTAGTGACGCCTCTAGCACTGAGATGCACTGCTAGTAGACTGCTGCGCCAATTCATTCAGGTGTATTTTGCGGCTTTTGGCGAATGCGTTATAATGATATAAAGTCACGCCGTTGCCACGTGGTCACATGGCTTATTTACATATAGACCTACTGTAGGCCTGATTGGCTATGGCGCCCCGGTCTGTGTAGACTCTGATCCTGGACAAGACATGCTTTTTATTAGGTTTTATTTACTACAGTTGCAAATAAATTGTTGAAACGCCAGGCCACTTTCCCACTCTATATTGCTATAGAATTTTCACAATGCCTTACTATAAAGTTATCACAAAAATTCTATGAGTTTATGAAAACGTGAAAAAAATGACCATATCTAAGTGCTCCCTGTAAAGAAATAAAAGTTGTCATCCTGGGGGTGTATATGAACAGATTTGAATCGGATTTCATGTTGCTATAATCCTGTCAGTTCCACTTTAAAAGTAATTTAAGAGTCCTTGGCTGTGGTTGCATTCTTTGTTCGCGAACTAGAAATGACAAGGCTGGTGGACTGGCTGTGGCTTCGCTAGTCTACCAGACTACTGGTTTCAAACCCACATCAGGGCCCAGGGCGGAGCCCCAAACGGGACCCTATTCCCGACATAGTGCACTACATTTCACCGGAGCTATATCAGTCCTGGTCAAAAGTAGTGCACTACATTTCACCGGAGCTATATCAGTCCTGGTCAAAAGTAGTGCACTACATTTCACCGGAGCTATATCGGTCCTGGTCAAAAGTAGTGCACTACATTTCACCGGAGCTATATCGGTCCTGGTCAAAAGTAGTGCACTACATTTCACCGGAGCTATATCGGTCCTGGTCAAAAGTAGTGCACTACATTTCACCGGAGCTATATCGGTCCTGGTCAAAAGTAGTGCACTACATTTCACCGGAGCTATATCGGTCCTGGTCAAAAGTAGTGCACTACATTTCACCGGAGCTATATCGGTCCTGGGCAAAAGTAGTGCACTACATTTCACCGGAGCTATATCGGTCCTGGTCAAAAGTAGTGCACTACATTTCACCGGAGCTATATCGGTCCTGGTCAAAAGTAGTGCACTACATTTCACCGGAGCTATATCGGTCCTGGTCAAAAGTAGTGCACTACATTTCACCGGAGCTTTATCGGTCCTGGTCAAAAGTAGTGCACTACATTTCACCGGAGCTATATCGGTCCTGGTCAAAAGTAGTGCACTACATTTCACCGGAGCTATATCAGTCCTGGTCAAAAGTAGTGCACTACATTTCACCGGAGCTATATCAGTCCTGGTCAAAAGTAGTGCACTACATTTCACCGGAGCTATATCGGTCCTGGTCAAAAGTAGTGCACTACATTTCACCAGAGCTATATCAGTCCTGGTCAAAAGTAGTGCACTACATTTCACCGGAGCTATATCAGTCCTGGTCAAAAGTAGTGCACTACATTTCACCGGAGCTATATCAGTCCTGGTCAAAAGTAGTGCACTACATTTCACCGGAGCTATATCGGTCCTGGTCAAAAGTAGTGCACTACATTTCACCGGAGCTATATCGGTCCTGGTCAAAAGTAGTGCACTACATTTCACCGGAGCTATATCGGTCCTGGTCAAAAGTAGTGCACTATGTAGGGAATAGGGTTTCATTTGGGAGAGGGACCAGCTGGAGCCACAGCTCTCATTAGTGGCATGACTCTCCTGTGATGATCTGAGGGATCAGGTTCCACTGGGTCCTCTCTACAGCGTACTCTCTCTCGTAGAGGGGGAATGTCATGACTCTCCTGTGATGATCTGAGGGATCAGGTTCCAGTGGGTCCTCTCTACAGTGTGCTCTCTCTCTCGTAGAGGGGGAACGTCATGACTCTCCTGTGATGATCTGAAGGGTCAGGTTACAGTGGGTCCTCTCTACAGTGTGCTCTCTCTCGTAGAGGGGGGAGAGCGGGAAGTCTGTTGTTTTATGGTCGGTCATAAAATACGCTGCCTCTATGCTCTGTAGTGTTCCAGATTGGAATGTAAACCGTGGAACACAGAGAGACACTTGGACAATCAAAAGTTTGAAGAATTAAACAATATTTCTATTTGTGAGAATGTGGAAATGTTCCGTGGGTATTTAAACAATACAATCCTGTCAAAGTTGTTTAATTTGGTGACCTCATGAAGGACAGGAAATACACATAACTGTCACGCCCTGACCTTAGACATCCTTTTTATGTCTCCATTTTGGTTGGTCAGAGCGTGAGTTGGGGTGGGCATTCTATGTTTTTGTTCTATGTTGTCTATTTCTATGTGTTTGGCCGGGTGTGGTTCTCAATCAGAGGTAGCTGTCTATCGTTGTCTCTGATTGAGAACCATACTTAGGTAGCCTTTTCCCACCTGTGTTTTGTGGGTAGTTGTTTCCTGTTTTGTGTGAATACCTGACAGAACTGTTGCGTTTTGTTCCAATTGTTTTTTTGTTTCCGTGTTCAGGTTTTATTAAACATCATGAACACGTACCACGCTGCGTTTTAGTCTACTCCTTCTTCCTCAGACGAACGTCGTTACAATAACTCTCTCTTTTAAAGTGTTTATTTCCCAGCGGTCAGATTTACATCTAGATGTTGGATAAAATGAATGAGTAAATATTATACTATTTGTGAGAAGACGTAATGTTTTAACTAGGTCAGTGGCCACGCCCCCGTGAGACCCGACATTTCATCAGGCGTCATAGAATAGCCCCTTTTCCCCCCCAGAGTATAAAACCACTTCCTACAAAATGTACATTAAGTCAGAGACTGCCGGGACGGAGTCCCCACGTTGGAATGGCTACAATTCTATAGACCATAAGACCAGAAAATATGGAGCTGACTCTACATGTTGAAATGGTTAAGAACTACAACTCTATAGGCCACGGAGACCAGACAGCTGTAGCGTTGGCTACACGGCTGGAAATGGTTCAACTTTGAGACTATTGATCACTACAGAATAAGAGCAAATCTTTTGCACCTGGAAATTGCGTAAGTCTAATACAAGAATACCGACAACCGCGGAAGCATCTATTCTATGCAACGACCATCTGTACGCCTGACGTATCCATTACAACAGACACTATCCAGAGCCACGGAGAAAGCTACAACCACAAAGGACATTGTGACTTCTGGGGAAGTTAACCAGAGATTCTCTGATGAACTGACTCTCCAGCAGGACGGACCGACGATACCAACAGAGAAGACAACAAATATATACACATTGCAATTATTCTCGAATCAGCGGCCGTTCATGTGCAAAGGATTAGCATTTCAATTAATATAATTATACACTGTCTAGTGAATCCATTTTGTCTTTCCCGCTTTTTATCTGTCCCCACCCCTTTCCATTGTCTACCAAGCCGTCATATCAGCTTCGTCCGCTACGGACTTTTTTATTTGTATCATGTAGTAACCCAAATATCTACTGTTTGTTTGTTATGTATTTCTGTGATTATTTAGTTAGTAAATACATAATTAAGCCAATTTGTATGTCGCTGATTCATTATGGACGCTAGGGTCCGTGCCAATATCCATGGGTTTGCGACGTTTAGTAATGAGAACTGATGTGGTAATAATAATTAATTAATTAAGCGAAAGTTTTGATAAGAAAATATCTGAAGAGTCGATTCAGGAAATAGAGACTCTATAAACATTTTCCCGTGGTGCCCCCCCGACTTCCTAGTTAATTGAAGTTTACATGATTCGTTTAATCACGTAATAATAATTACACATAAAGAATTTATTAGATAAAATAACAGTCTTCACATTTAATGATAGTCAGACACGACATTAGATTGGAGGAAGGTCATAAAACAAATACCTGGAAATCCCCAAATATAAAATAATGTTGACTACCCGGAGAAAAGATTCCAGGCGAAAATATACTTTTAGTGAACAGGAAAGTAAAAAAGAAAAAAAACTCAAGCATTTAAAATGATCCATCCCTCAAGTTATGGAGAAATCACATGTATATTTTGGTAACACTACTATAATGCATTACGATGCAGTTATAATACATTACGATGCAGTTATAATACATTACTGTCACGTTCTGACCTTAGTTCCTTTTTTATGTCTTTATTTTAGTTTGGTCAGGGCGTGAGTTGGGGTGGGCATTCTATGTTGTTTTTCTATGTTTTGGTCTGTACGTTATATTTCTATGTGTTTGGCCTGGTATGGTTCTCAATCAGAGGCAGGTGTCGATCGTTGTCTCTGATTGAGAATCATACTTAGGTAGCCTGTTTTACCACTATGGGTTGTGGGTAGTTATTTTCCGTTTCAGTGTTTGCACCATACGGGACTGTGTCGGTTTTCATTTTGATTCTCTTGGTTTTTTTTTTGTATTTTGTATTCATTCTCGATTAAACGATATTATGGATACGTACCACGCTGCATTTTGGTCCTCCTCTCCTTCCACCAACGAAAGCCGTTACAATTACGATGCAGTTATAATGCATTGTAAAATGTGTCTTTATAATGTCATAATGACTTTGACTCAGTTCAGATGTGGGTTAGAGATGTCTCAAATGAGATGGTTATACTTGCCGTATGCAGAAATCGCTCCGCCATTTCCTGGTTGATAAAATTCTAAAAGTTCACCTTATCTGTTTATGTGACAAAACAAGCAATGCATAATGTAGAGCCCTCAAACTCAACTCTGGACCTGGAAGCCAGTACCCCTGCATTCCCCTCTAATCAGGGACTGACTTAGACCTGGGACACCAGGTGGGTGATTCCCCTCTAATCAGGGACTGACTTAGACCTGGGACACCAGGTGGGTGATTCCCCTCTAATCAGGGACTGACTTAGACCTGGGACACCAGGTGGGTGATTCCCCTCTAATCAGGGACTGACTTAGACCTGGGACACCAGGTGGGTGATTCCCCTCTAATCAGGGACTGACTTAGACCTGGGACACCAGGTGGGTGATTCCTCTCTAATCAGGGACTGACTTAGACCTGGGACACCAGGTGGGTGATTCCCCTCTAATCAGGGACTGACTTAGACCTGGGACACCAGGTGGGTGATTCCCCTCTAATCAGGGACTGACTTAGACCTGGGACACCAGGTGTGTATTCCCCTCTAATCAGGGCCTGATTTAGACCTGGGACACCAGGTGGGTGATTCCCCTCTAATCAGGGACTGACTTAGACCTGGGACACCAGGTGGGTGATTCCCCTCTAATCAGGGCCTGATTTAGACCTGGGACACCAGGTGGGTGATTCCCCTCTAATCAGGGACTGATTTAGACCTGGGACACCAGGTGGGTGATTCCCCTCTAATCAGGGCCTGATTTAGACCTGGGACACCAGGTGGGTGATTCCCCTCTAATCAGGGACTGATTTAGACCTGGGACACCAGGTGGGTGATTCCCCTCTAATCAGGGCCTGATTTAGACCTGGGACACCAGGTGGGTGATTCCCTCTAATCAGGGACTGATTTAGACCTGGGACACCAGGTGGGTGATTCCCCTCTAATCAGGGCCTGATTTAGACCTGGGACACCAGGTGGGTGATTCCCCTCTAATCAGGGCCTGATTTAGACCTGGGACACCAGGTGGGTGATTCCCCTCTAATCAGGGCCTGATTTAGACCTGGGACACCAGGTGGGTGCAATTAATTATCAGGTAGAACAACAAAAACAGCAGGCTCTGGACCTCGTAGGGTAAGAGATGAATACCCGCCTGGTGTAGAGAATCATTGTACCATCTAAACCGCTGTGAAATATATTTTCAATAACCAAAAATATTGTATTTTCAGCTGTTGTACAAAACTGAAAGACACAAAAATGTAACTTAAGCACAGAAATAGTGCACATAGAACAGATCTACCACGTCTTCGACTTGTGTTCAATGAGAATGACAGATCTATAACTCACATTTCTATGTGAATTTGGTCTGGTCACCCCAAGAAGTTACACATTGTCTGCCGGTATAATGCTTTGTAACTGGTTATAAGCATGTATGAGCCTTTATAATTACCATGAGTCCCGGCACGTGGACCTGTGTGGTGTCGGGAGCAACATTCATCTCCTTGGTGGGACCGCTCTTGTTCTTGGGGTTGACGACCACCCGGTACCCGGTCAGACGGGCATTGAACGTGGTGCGCCAGTTGATGGTGAAGGAGGAGGAGGTGATCTGGGAGAATTCAAGGTTGGTGGGGGCAGGGATGGCTAGAGGGAGAGAAAGAAACGGAAGAGAGAGACAAAGGAGAGTGCGCGAGAGAGACAGGAGAGAGCGCGAGAGAGAGAGACAGGAGAGAGCGCGAGGGAGAGAGACAGGAGAGAGCACGAGAGAGAGACAGGAGAGAGCGCGAGAGAGAGAGACAGGAGAGAGCGCAAGAGAGAGAGACAGGAGAGAGCGCGAGAGAGAGAGACAGGAGAGAGCCGAGAGAGAGAGACAGGAGAGAGCGCGAGAGAGACAGGAGAGAGCGCGAGAGAGAGAGACAGGAGAGAGCGCGAGAGAGACAGGAGAGAGCGCGAGAGAGAGCAACAGAGAAAGTTATTCACCTGTTTGGATAGGCTGCTTTCCAAGATACTCAAAAGAGTGTGCATGTTTAAAATCAACATCAGCTACATTAGTCGCACTGTTCAAAATCACTGATATAGGAAAATAAAAATCACCTTGCATCCAAAATACTGTCAAAAGTAAATAAATAACGATGTTCAAGATTATTGATTCAATGCCTCACTTTACTCAAACTGACCATTGCGTTGAAGGGTTTGTATTGGTCCGGAGGGGTTTATAGTTACCTGTGGCCTGAACGCCCACCAGCGGAGGACTGGGAGTACGGTCGTGCATGGCGATGACCTTCACAGTGTATTCACTTCCGGGTCGCAGGCCGTGGATCGTTGCCGATTCATCGTCTCCGCGGGGTGCGGGGCGCAGCTCCCTCTCGCCCTCGTCGGGGCTGGCGTACAGGACGCGGTACGACGTCACCTGGCCGTCGGGCGAGTCCCAGGAAATGGTCATGGAGGTGGAGTCAACATTAGAGAAGGTCAGGTCTGTGGGGCGACCCACGGCTGCAGGGAGGGAGGAGAGGTCAAACAGGAAAGGAGGGCAGCACAGTGTCATATGTAGAGCAACGACCCCTGGAACACGCACCAGTGACAGCAGTCTCAACCAGGGGAGGGCTCTCTCCGTCCTGTCCCAGAGCATACACACTGAGGATGTACTCTACCGTGGGCTGCAGGCCAGAGAACGTCATCTCAGTCTGATCTAAAACACCAGGGACAGATACAGTCATTAACAACAACACCAGGGACAGATACAGGCTTTAACAACAACACCAGGGACAGATACAGGCATTAACAACAACACCAGGGACAGATACAGTCATTAACAACAACACCAGGGACAGATACACACCAGGGACAGATACAGTCATTAACAACAACACCAGGGACAGATACAGTCATTAACAACAACACCAGGGACAGATACAGTCATTAACAACAACACCAGGGACAGATACACACCAGGGACAGATACAGTCATTAACAACAACACCAGGGACAGATACAGGCTTTAACAACAACACCAGGGACAGATACACACCAGGGACAGATACAGTCATTAACAACAACACCAGGGACAGATACAGTCATTAACAACAACACCAGGGACAGATACAGTCATTAACAACAACACCAGGGACAGATACAGGCATTAACAACAACACCAGGGACAGATACAGGCATTAACAACAACACCAGGGACAGATACAGTCATTAACAACAACACCAGGGACAGATACAGGCATTAACAACAACACCAGGGACAGATACAGGCATTAACAACAACACCAGGGACAGATACAGTCATTAACAACAACACCAGGGACAGATACACACCAGGGACAGATACACACCAGGGACAGATACAGGCTTTAACAACAACACCAGGGACAGATACACACCAGGGACAGATACAGTCATTAACAACAACACCAGGGACAGATACAGGCTTTAACAACAACACCAGGGACAGATACACACCAGGGACAGATACAGGCTTTAACAACAACACCAGGGACAGATACACACCAGGGACAGATACAGGCTTTAACAACAACACCAGGGACAGATACACACCAGGGACAGATACAGTCATTAACAACAACACCAGGGACAGATACAGGCATTAACAACAACACCAGGGACAGATACAGTCATTAACAACAACACCAGGGACAGATACAGGCTTTAACAACAACACCAGGGACAGATACAGTCATTAACAACAACACCAGGGACAGATACACACCAGGGACAGATACACACCAGGGACAGATACACACCAGGGACAGATACACACCAGGGACAGATACAGTCATTAACAACAACACCAGGGACAGACACACACCAGGGACAGATACACACCAGGGACAGATACAGTCATTAACAACAACACCAGGGACAGATACAGGCATTAACAACAACACCAGGGACAGATACAGTCATTAACAACAACACCAGGGACAGATACACACCAGGGACAGATACACACCAGGGACAGATACAGGCTTTAACAACAACACCAGGGACAGACACACACCAGGGACAGATACACACCAGGGACAGATACACACCAGGGACAGATACAGTCATTAACAACAACACCAGGGACAGATACAGGCATTAACAACAACACCAGGGACAGATACAGTCATTAACAACAACACCAGGGACAGATACAGTCATTAACAACAACACCAGGGACAGATACAGTCATTAACAACAACACCAGGGACAGATACACACCAGGGACAGATACACACCAGGGACAGATACAGTCATTAACAACAACACCAGGGACAGATACAGTCATTAACAACAACACCAGGGACAGATACACACCAGGGACAGATACACACCAGGGACAGATACAGGCATTAACAACAACACTATATGAACCATATTTGACATCCAAAACATTTCAGAATCTAGATGTATACTTCAATACCTAGCCTGGTCCCAGATCTCTTTGTGCCATCTTACTAAAAATGTATCAATACCTAGCCTGGTCCCAGATCTCTTTGTGCCATCTTACTAAAGCTATCAATACCTAGCCTGGTCCCAGATCTCTTTGTGCCATCTTACTAAAAATGTATCAATACCTAGCCTGGTCCCAGATCTCTTTGTGCCATCTTACTAAAAATGTATCAATACCTAGCCTGGTCCCAGATCTCTTTGTGCCATCTTACTAAAAATGTATCAATACCTAGCCTGGTCCCAGATCTCTTTGTGCCATCTTACTAAAGCTATCAATACCTAGCCTGGTCCCAGATCTCTTTGTGCCATCTTACTAAAAATGTATCAATGCCTAGCCTGGTCCCAGATCTCTTTGTGCCATCTTACTAAAGCTATCAATACCTAGCCTGGTCCCAGATCTCTTTGTGCCATCTTACTAAAGCTATCAATACCTAGCCTTGTCCCAGATCTCTTTGTGCCATCTTACTAAAGCTATCAATACCTAGCCTGGTCCCAGATCTCTTTGTGCCATCTTACTAAAGCTATCAATACATAGCCTGGTCCCAGATCTCTTTGTGCCATCTTACTAAAGCTATCAATATATAGACTGGTCCCAGATCTATTTGTGCCATCTTCCTAAAGCTATCAATACCTAGCCTGGTCCCAGATCTCTTTGTGCCATCTTCCTAAAGCTATCAATACCTAGCCTGGTCCCAGATCTCTTTGTGCCATCTTACTAAAGCTATCAATACCTAGCCTGGTCCCAGATCTCTTTGTGCCATCTTCCTAAAGCTATCAATACCTAGCCTGGTCCCAGATCTCTTTGTGCCATCTTACTAAAGCTATCAATACATAGCCTGGTCCATGATCTCTTTGTGCCATTTTACTAAAGCTATCAATACCTAGCCTGGTCCCAGATCTCTTTGTGCCATCTTACTAAAGCTATCAATACCTAGCCTGGTCCCAGATCTCTTTGTGCCATCTTACTAAAGCTATCAATACCTAGCCTGGTCCCAGATCTCTTTGTGCCATCTTACTAAAGCTATCAATACATAGCCTGGTCCCAGATCTCTGTGCCATCTTACTAAAGCTATCAATACATAGCCTGGTCCCAGATCTCTTTGTGCCATCTTACTAAAGCTATCAATACATAGCCTGGTCCCAGATCTCTTTGTGCCATCTTACTAAAGCTATCAATACATAGACTGGTCCCAGATCTCTTTGTGCCATCTTCCTAAAGCTATCAATACCTAGCCTGGTCCCAGATCTCTTTGTGCCATCTTCCTAAAGCTATCAATACCTAGCCTGGTCCCAGATCTCTCTGTGCCATCTTCCTAAAGCTATCAATACCTAATCTGGTCCCAGATCTCTTTGTGCCATCTTACTAAAGCTATCAATACCTAGCCTGGTCCCAGATCTCTCTGTGCCATCTTCCTAAAGCTATCAATACCTAGCCTGGTCCCAGATCTCTTTGTGCCATCTTACTAAAGCTATCTATACCTAGCTTGGTCCCAGATCTCTTTGTGCCATCTTCCTAAAGCTATCAATACATAGCCTGGTCCCAGATCTCTTTGTGCCATCTTCCTAAAGCTATCTATACCTAGCCTGGTCCGAGATTTATTTGTGCCATCTTGCCAACTCCTACAGTCATGTCACGCACAAACAAATCTGAGACCACTCTAATGAATCCCCTATACAACTCAACCTGGAGTAACATGACCCTACCTGGAGCAACGGTCTCAGAGAAGGAGGGACCCTGTCCGTTCTTGGGGACCCCAGTGATCCTGTACCCTTGGACGGGCCCCTGGGCCGGGGACCACCTCACGGTGATGGTGCTGTCCTTAACGTCGGTCACCTTCATCTCCAAAGGAGAGTCAATATCTACAGACAGAGAAGAGGAGAGTCAATATCTACAGACAGAGAAGAGGAGAGTCAATATCTACAGACAGAGAAGAGGAGAATCAATATCTACAGACAGAGAAGAGGAGAGTCAATATCTACAGACAGAGAAGAGGAGAGCCAATATCTACAGACAGAGAAGAGGAGAGTCAATATCTACAGACAGAGAAGAGGAGAGTCAATATCTACAGACAGAGAAGAGTCAATATCTACAGACAGAAAAGAGGAGAGTCAATATCTACAGACAGAGAAGAGGAGAATCAATATCTACAGACAGAGAAGAGGAGAGTCAATATCTACAGACAGAGAAGAGGAGAGTCAATATCTACAGACAGAGAAGAGGAGAGTCAATATCTACAGACAGAGAAGAGGAGAGTCAATATCTACAGACAGAGAAGAGGAGAATTAATATCTACAGACAGAGAAGAGGAGAGTCAATATCTACAGACAGAGAAGAGGAGAATCAATATCTACAGACAGAAAAGAGGAGAGTCAATATCTACAGACAGAGAAGAGGAGAGCCAATATCTACAGACAGAGAAGAGGAGAGTCAATATCTACAGACAGAGAAGAGGAGAGTCAATATCTACAGACAGAGAAGAGTCAATATCTACAGACAGAAAAGAGGAGAGTCAATATCTACAGACAGAGAAGAGGAGAATCAATATCTACAGACAGAGAAGAGGAGAGTCAATATCTACAGACAGAGAAGGGGAGAGTCAATATCTACAGACAGAGAAGAGGAGAGTCAATATCTACAGACAGAGAAGAGAAGAGTCAATATCTACAGACAGAGAAGAGGAGAGTCAATATCTACAGACAGAGAAGAGGAGAGTCAATATCTACAGACAGAGAAGAGGAGAGCCAATATCTACAGACAGAGAAGAGGAGAGTCAATATCTACAGACAGAGAAGAGGAGAGTAAATATCTACAGACAGAGAAGAGGAGAGTCAATATCTACAGACAGAGAAGAGGAGAGTCAATATCTACAGACAGAGAAGAGGATAGTCAATATCTACAGACAGAGAAGAGGAGAGTGAATATCTACAGACAGAGAAGAGGAGAGTCAATATCTACAGACAGAGAAGAGGAGAGTCAATATCTACAGACAGAGAAGAGGAGAGTCAATATCTACAGACAGAGAAGAGGAGAGTCAATATCTACAGACAGAGAAGAGGAGAGTCAATATCTACAGACAGAGAAGAGGAGAGTCAATATCTACAGACAGAGAAGAGGAGAGTCAATATCTACAGACAGAGAAAAGGAGAGTCAATATCTACAGACAGAGAAGAGGAGAGTGAATATCTACAGACAGAGAAGAGGAGAGTCAATATCTACAGACAGAGAAGAGGAGAGTCAATATCTACAGACAGAGAAGAGGAGAGTCAATATCTACAGACAGAGAAGAGGAGAATCAATATCTACAGACAGAGAAGAGGAGAATCAATATCTACAGACAGAGAAGAGGAGAGTCAATATCTACAGACAGAGAAGAGGAGAGTCAATATCTACAGACAAAGAAGAGGAGAGTCAATATCTACAGACAGAGAAGAGGAGAGTCAATATCTACAGACAGAGAAGGAAGAGTCAATATCTACAGACAGAGAAGAGTCAATATCTACAGACAGAGAAGAGGAGAGTCAATATCTACAGACAGAGAAGAGGAGAGTCAATATCTACAGACAGAGAAGAGGAGAGTCAATATCTACAGACAGAGAAGAGGAGAGTCAATATCTACAGACAGAGAAGAGGAGAATCAATATCTACAGACAGAGAAGAGGAGAGCCTATATCTACAGACAGAGAAGAGGAGAGCCAATATCTACAGACAGAGAAGAGGAGAGTCAATATCTACAGACAGAGAAGAGGAGAGTCAATATCTACAGACAGAGAAGAGTCAATATCTACAGACAGAGAAGAGGAGAGTCAATATCTACAGACAGAGAAGAGGAGAATCAATATCTACAGACAGAGAAGAGGAGAGTCAATATCTACAGACAGAGAAGAGGAGAGTCAATATCTACAGACAGAGAAGAGGAGAGTCAATATCTACAGACAGAGAAGAGGAGAGTCAATATCTACAGACAGAGAAGAGGAGAGTCAATATCTACAGACATAGAAGAGGAGAGTCAATATCTACAGACAGAGAAGAGGAGAGTCAATATCTACAGACAGAGAAGAGGAGAGTCAATATCTACAGACAGAGAAGAGAAGAGTCAATATCTACAGACAGAGAAGAGAAGAGTCAATATCTACAGACAGAGAAGAGGAGAGTCAATATCTACAGACAGAGAAGAGGAGGGTCAATATCTACAGACAGAGAAGAGGAGAGTCAATATCTACAGACAGAGAAGAGGGGAGTCGATATCTACAGACAGAGAAGAGGAGAGTCAATATCTACAGACAGAGAAGAGGAGAGTCAATATCTACAGACAGAGAAGAGGGAACAAGTCACAACCTGTTGAAGGTACAGCAGAAGTGTTTTTATTTTTATGTTACCTTTGTTTAACTAGGCAAGTCAGTTAAGAACAAATTCTTATTTACAATGATGACCTAGGAACAGTGTTCAGGGGCAGAAGGAAAGATTTTTCCCTTGTCAGCTCGGGGATTTGATCTAGCAACCCTTTTGGTTTTTGGCCCAACGCTCTAACCACTAGGCTACCTGCCACCCAAGTATACTTTCAGACCACGTACATTATCAAGACAGGACAGGGTAAAATGGTCTTATACATCTTGATCAACCAATCTCTTTTAACAGCAACAGTTGTCATAAAATGTTTTATACTTACAGTAACCAGTTCTAGACCGCAAAGAGCAAGCGAGCAGCTCAGTGGCAAGGAAAAACCTCCCTAGAGCAGACCTCTCCAACCCTCTTCTGTTCCGGAGAGATACCCTCCTCTAGGAAAAACCTCCCTAGAGCAGACCTCTCCAACCCTGTTCCTGGAGAGATACCCTCCTCTAGGAAAAACCTCCCTAGAGCAGACCTCTCCAACCCTGTTCCTGGAGAGATACCCTCCTCTAGGAAAAACCTCCCTAGAGCAGACCTCTCCAACCCTGTTCCTGGAGAGATACCCTCCTCTAGGAAAAACCTCCCTAGAGCAGACCTCTCCAACTCTGTTCCTGGAGAGATACCCTCCTCTAGGAAACACCTCCCTAGAGCAGACCTCTCCAACCCTGTTCCTGGAGAGATACCCTCCTCTAGGAAAAACCTCCCTAGAGCAGACCTCTCCAACCCTGTTCCTGGAGAGATACCCTCCTCTAGGAAAAACCTTCCTAGAGCAGACCTCTCCAACCCTGTTCCTGGAGAGATACCCTCCTCTAGGAAAAACCTTCCTAAAGCAGACCTCTCCAACCCTGTTCCTGGAGAGATACCCTCCTCTAGGAAACACCTCCCTAGAGCAGACCTCTCCAACCCTGTTCCTGGTGAAATGCCCACTAGGAAAAACTTCCCTAGAGCAGACTTCTCCAACCCTGTTCCTGGAGAGATACCCTCCTCTAGGAAAAACATCCCTAGAGCAGACCTCTCCAACCCTGTTCCTGGAGAGATACCCTCCTCTAGGAAACACCTCCCTAGAGCAGACCTCTCCAACCCTGTTCCTGGAGAGATACCCTCCTCTAGGAAAAACCTCCCTAGAGCAGACCTCTCCAACCCTGTTCCTGGAGAGATACCCTCCTCTAGGAAAAATCTCCCTAGAGCAGACCTCTCCAACCCTGTTCCTGGAGAGATACCCTCCTCTAGGAAAAACCTCCCTAGAGCAGACCTCTCCAACCCTGTTCCTGGAGAGATACCCTCCTCTAGGAAACACCTCCCTAGAGCAGACCTCTCCAACCCTGTTCCTGGAGAGATACCCTCCTCTAGGAAACACCTCCCTAGAGCAGACCTCTCCAACCCTGTTCCTGGAGAGATACCCTCCTGTGTGTTTTTGCTTCAACCCCAGTTGTAACTAACCAGCTAATTATTAGAATCAGATGTGCTAAATTAGGGTTGGAGTGAGAACCTACAGGCCAGTACCTGTCCAGGAACAGGGCTGGAGAGTCCTGCCCTAGAATGAAGTTAGGGGTGTGTGGTGGGGGGGGGGGGGGGGGGGGGGGGTGTACCTGTCTTGTGGGTGACATAAATGGGTGTGCTGGAGGCTGGGCTGTCCCCTCTGCCGGTCACAGCGTAGACCGTGATGGTGTAGTCAGTACCAGGCCTCAGGTTCTGGATGGTGGCAGTAGACTGGGAACCAGGCACAGTGAACTCTTTAGGGGTGCTGTGGCCACCTGGGGGTTGGGAGGGGTAACAGCAAACAATGCTAATATGCTACTGATAAAGACAACATTTATATTGTTAAAAAGCAAAAAGAATTGGTGAGCTCTCAAATTTCAATAAAAGTTAATATGGTAAGATTTTGATTTCAAAGACTTTGATGACTTTGATGACGATCAAAATGGTGATGGAATGACAGAGAAAGGTTAGTTAAGCTACCAGACTCTCTGTGGATGATCATAGTAAAGCGAGCTGACTCTCCATAGGTGATCCTGTAGTACCTCACGGTAACAGGCTAGATTATTAAAGGCTAGGCTAGTTAACGTACCGGACAGACCTGACTCTCTATGGGTGATCCTGTAGTACCTCACGGTAACAGGCTAGATTAGTAAAGGCTAGGCTAGTTAACGTACCGGACAGACCTGACTCTCTATGGGTGATCCTGTAGTACCTCACGCTAACAGGCTAGGTTAGTAAAGGCTAGGCTAGTTAACGTACCGGACAGACCTGACTCTCCATGGGTGACCCTGTAGTACCTCACGGTAACAGGCTAGTTAAGGCTAGGTCAGTAAAGGCTAGGCTAGTTAACGTACCGGACAGACCTGACTCTCCATGGGTGATCGTATAGTACCTCAAGGTAACAGGCTAGTTAAGGCTAGGTCAGTAAAGGCTAGGCTAGTTAACGTACCAGACAGACCTGACTCTCCATGGGTGATCCTGTAGTACCTCACGGTAACAGGCTAGTTAAGGCTACGTCAGTAAAGGCTAGGCTAGTTAACGTACCGGACAGACCTGACTCTCCATGGGTGATCCTGTAGTACCTCACGGTAACAGGCTAGGTTAGTAAAGACTAGGCTAGTTAACGTACCGGACAGACCTGACTCTCCATGGGTGATCGTATAGTACCTCACGGTAACAGGCTAGTTAAGGCTAGGTTAGTAAAGGCTAGGCTAGTTAACGTACCGGACAGACCTGACTCTCCATGGGTGATCCTGTAGTACCTCAAGGTAACAGGCTAGTTAAGGCTAGGTCATTAAAGGCTAGGCTAGTTAACGTACCGGACAGACCTGATTCTCCATGGGTGATCCTGTAGTACCTCACGGTAACAGGCTAGTTAAGGCTAGGTCAGTAAAGGCTAGGCTAGTTAACGTACCGGACAGACCTGACTCTCCATGGGTGATCCTGTAGTACCTCACGGTAACAGGCTAGGTTAGTAAAGGCTAGGCTAGTTAACGTACCGGACAGACCTGACTCTCCATGGGTGATCCTGTAGTACCTCAAGGTAACAGGCTAGTTAAGGCTAGGTCAGTAAAGGCTAGGCTAGTTGACATACTGGACAGACCTGACTCTCCATGGGTGATCCTGTAGTACCTCAAGGTAACAGGCTAGTTAAGGCTAGGTCATTAAAGGCTAGGCTAGTTAACGTACCGGACAGACCTGACTCTCCATGGGTGATCCTGTAGTACCTCACGGTAACAGGCTAGTTAAGGCTAGGTCAGTAAAGGCTAGGCTAGTTAACGTCCCGGACAGACCTGACTCTCCATGGGTGATCCTGTAGTACCTCACGGTAACAGGCTAGGTTAGTAAAGGCTAGGCTAGTTAACGTACCGGACAGACCTGACTCTCCATGGGTGATCCTGTAGTACCTCAAGGTAACAGGCTAGTTAAGGCTAGGTCAGTAAAGGCTAGGCTAGTTTAACGTACCGGACAGACCTGACTCTCCATGGGTGATCCTGTAGTACCTCACGGTAACAGAGGGGGCGTCCCAGCGGACT
>NC_052325.1:2780225-2795225 GCF_016432855.1 Salvelinus namaycush | reverse complement strand
TGTATTCGGCGCATCTGGCAAATAAAATTGGATATAAATATTATATCGGTTGTGGATTATTGCAGTCAATTTGCAGTCTACAAATGATTTGTAATTACGTTTCCGATCCCTGACCTATGTGGTTCAGTGCTGAGATGTTTCCCATCAGCCAGACGTAAACGGATTTATGAGACAAACAGAGAAGCAGAAACAAGACGTGACTACATGCAATCACAGTAACAATGCTGACGTCATTCAAAACTACCATTACACACACACACATTACATAATTATATAAAAACACATAAACCAATAGGAATGGGAAGGATAGTAAAATGAGAGTCAGGGTCTCCCTCCCCTGAACTCCTCCTATCCAGGAGGGAAAGTGTTAATTTATTCACAACCATCTTTCGGTCCATGCAAATTTCTTATCTATTTATAATTATTACCAGTTTGCTGCGTGAGTGTGGTAGGCTCGCTCTCTCCACTCTCTGTCACGGTGATGACTGAAATGTCATAATCGATGCCGGGCTCCAGTCCGTACACGGTGTAGTACCCGGTGGTGGCCTCCACCATGTCCTCGAATATGGGTACGCTCTCCCCGGCTGCCATAACCGTGATACGGTAGCCTGTGACCGCCGTATAGTTCAGTGGGTTCCACTTCAGGCCGATAGTCGTGTCGGTGACGTCGACGAAGTTGAGGTCTGTTAGCTGGGGCACGTCTAGTAGTGGGTTAGAGAGGGAGGAAAGGAAGGGAGGGATCGGAGAGGCCGGCCCGGACAGCACAGAGAGACACAGGACAGAGACAGACATAGGACAGAGACAGACACAGCACAGAGACAGGACAGAGACAGACACAGGACAGAAACAGACACAGAGACAGACACAGGACAGAGACAGGACAGAGTCAGACACAGGACAGACACAGGACAGAGACAGACACAGAGACAGAGACAGACACAGGACAGAGAAAGGACAGAGACAGACACAGGACAGAGACAGAGACAGACACAGGACAGAGACAGGACAGAGACAGGACAGAGACAGACACAGGACAGAGACAGACACATGACAGAGACAGACACATGACAGAGACAGACACAGGACAGAGACAGACACAGGACAGAGACAGACACAGGACAGAGACAGACACAGGACAGAGACAGGACAGAGACAGAGACAGACACAGGACAGAGACAGACACAGGACAGAGACAGAAACAGGACAGAGACCGAAATAAGCAATGTTATTGAGCAGGGCATTATAAAAGCATCTACAGGGTTCAATGAATGAGTATTAATGCCATGGGTTACCAGCTCAGGGTGGTATGGATGTGGTGCCACCATGGTTAGGTTTATCATATCACATTGGTTTTGCCCGCATTAATGGTATTCTAACTTCACATTCATGCGCTAAATCTTCAACTGACATTAATTAACGATTGAGATCCATACCCATAGCTCATCTAAAAAGGCCGAATGCACAAATTATTCAAATAGTCAAAAAAATTATTCAAAAATAATCTAAAAAACAATGAGTGAAACATTGCTGGCAGTAGCTACAGTACACTCTTAGAAAACAAAAAGGGGGGTTCCAAAAGGGTTCTTCGGCTGTTCCCCATAGGAGAACCCTTTTAGGTTCTAGATAGAACCCTTTCTTTCTAAGGGTGTAGGAACAGGGATACTGGCGAAAATACAGGACAAAAGCAGAGACTGTAGAATCACTAAACAGCTGGTTGTAATGAAGTCATTTCCACCAGTTCTACCCACTGGGCGAGTAAATACGAGCAATGTCTTGTGTAACGGACATTATATATATATATATAACGAAGAGGTCTGATGGAACCCTGCCAGACACTCTTGTCCACGTCATTGAAGTCTATATAACGAGAGTCACTAGTCACTTTTTTTTTGTTGCTTAATTTACCCCATATTTACAGTGCCTTCATAAAGTATTCATACCCCTCGACTTAGTCCACATTTTGTTTTGTTACAGCCTGAATTCAACAAGGGATTAAATAGATTTTTCCCCCACCCATCTATACACAATACCCCATACTTTCAAAGTGAAAACAAGTTATAATTTTTTAATTTTTTAATAAAAATGTATAAACCTATGTAATATCTAATTTGCATAAGTATTCATACCCTTGAGTCAGTAGAAGCGCATTTGGCAGCAATTATAGCTGTGAGTCTTTCTGGGTAAATCTCAAAGAGCTTTCCACACCTGGATTCTTCAAGCTCTGTCAAATTGGTTGTTGATCATTGCTAGACAACCATTTTTCAGGTCTTGCCATAGGTTTGCAAGTAGATTAAAGTTAAAACTTTAACTCAGCCACTCAGGAATATTCCCTGTCTTCTTGGTAAGCACCTCCAGTATAGATCTGGCCTTGTGTTTTAGGTCATTGTCCTGCTGAAAGGTGAATTTGTCACCCAGTGTCTGGTGGGAAGGAGACAACCAGGTTTTCGCCTGTGCTTAGCTCGATTACGTTTCTTTTTTATTCTGAAACACTCTCCAGTCCTTAACAATTACAAGCATACCCATAACATGATGCAGCCACCACTATGCTTGAAAATATGAAGAGTGGGACTCAGTAATGTGTTGTATTTACCCCCAAACATAACACTTTGTATTCAGGACAAAAAGTGAATTGCTTTACAACATTTTTAGCGGTTTTACTTTAGTTCCTTGTTGCAAACAGGATGCATGTTTTGGAATATGTTTTATTCCGTACAGACTTCCTTCTTTTCACTCTGTCATTTAGGTTAGTATTGTGGAGTAACTACAATGTTGTTGATGCATCCTCAGCTGTCTCCGATCACAGCCATTAAACTCTGTAACTGTTTTAAAGTCACCATTGGCTTCATGGTGAAATCCCTAGTGGTTTCCTTCCTCTCCAGCAACTGAGTTAGGAAAGACGCCTGTATCTGTGTAGTGACTGGGTGTATTGATACACCATCCAAAGTGTAATTAATAACTTCACGATGCTCAAAAGGGATATTCAATGTCTGCTCTTTTTATTTTTACCCATCTACCAACAGGTACCCTTCTTTGCGAGACATTAGAAAACCTCCCTGGTCTTTGTGGGTGACTGAGGGACCTTACAGATAATTGTACGAGTGGGATACAGAGATGAGATAGTTATTCAAAAATCATGTTAAACACTATTATTACAACTTATTATGTGACTTGTTAAACCAATTTCTACTCCTGGACTTATTTTGACACTTTTTGATTCAAGACACTTCAGTATTACATTTCTTATTAATTTGTGAGTTTTTAAAATATTTTTTACAATAAATAATTCCACTTTTGCATTATGGGTATTGTGTGTAGGCCAGTGACAAACAAATCTAAACGTAATCCATTTTAAATTCAGGCTGCAACACAACAAAACGTGGAAAAAGTCTAGGAGTGTTAACTTTCTGAAGGATCTGTACATATTACCTCAATCACCTCCACTACCTCGTACCCCTTCACATTGACTCAGTACTGGTACTCCTTGTATATAGCCTCATTACTACCTCATACCCCTTCACATTGACTCAGTACTGGTACTCCTTGTATATAGTCTCATTACTACCTCATACCCCTTCACATTGACTCAGTACTGGTACTCCTTGTATATAGCCTCATTACTACCTCATACCCCTTCACATTGACTCAGTACTGGTACTCCTTGTATATAGCCTCATTACTACCTCATACCCCTTCACATTGACTCAGTACTGGTACTCCTTGTATATAGCCTCATTACTACCTCATACCCCTTCACATTGACTCAGTACTGGTACTCCTTGTATATAGCCTCATTACTACCTCGTACTCCTGCATATTGACTCAGTACTGGTACTCCTTGTATATAGCCTCATTACTACCTCATACCCCTTCACATTGACTCAGTACTGGTACTCCTTGTATATAGCCTCATTACTACCTCATACCCCTTCACATTGACTCAGTACTGGTACTCCTTGTATATAGCCTCATTACTACCTCATACCCCTTCACATTGACTCAGTACTGGTACTCCTTGTATATAGTCTCATTACTACCTCATACCCCTTCACATTGACTCAGTACTGGTACTCCTTGTTTAAAGTCTCATTACTACCTCATACCCCTTCACATTGACTCAGTACTGGTACTCCTTGTATATAGTCTCATTACTACCCCGTACCCCTTCATATTGACTCAGTACTGGTACTCCTTGTATATAGCCTCATTACTACCTCATACCCCTTCACATTGACTCAGTACTGGTACTCCTTGTATATAGTCTCATTACTACCTCATACCCCTTCACATTGACTCAGTACTGGTACTCCTTGTATATAGTCTCATTACTACCTTGTACCCCTTCACATTGACTCAGTAGTGGTACTCCTTGTATATAGCCTCATTACTACCTCGTACTCCTGCATATTGACTCAGTACCGGTAGTCCTTGTATATAGCCTCATTACACCCTCGTACCCCTTCACATTGACTCAGTACCGGTAGTCCTTGTATATAGCCTCATTACTACCTCATACTCCTGCATATTGACTCAGTACCGGTAGTCCTTGTATATAGCCTCTGTATTTTATTCTGTTACCATTTCCTTTTCTTTGTGTGCTAATTTCCTTACTTTTTAACTCTGCACTGTTGGTTAAGGGCTCGTAAGTAAGCATTTCACAGTAAAGTCTGCACCTGTTGTATTTGGCGCATCTGACAAATAAAATTAGATTTTGTTTTGAAAGAGGTCTGAGTAGGAGAGATATGATGGAACCCTGCCGGACACTCCTCTCCACATCATGATGTCACAGGGCAGGGGTGATGGGGTCAAAGGTCACCTGACATTAGGCCACACCCACACCTACCTTGCGTAACGGTGGCGGAGACAGGAACGCTCTCCATGTCATCTTTAACGGTGAAGACACTGACGTTGTACTCCACGCCAGGGCTGAGGTTCTCCAGCGTGCACGAGGTCCGACCCGCTTTCACAAACTCCTCCAGGCTGTTTCCTCGCTGCCCGTTGGTTGGCGTGCATGTCACCCTGTAGCCGGTGATGTCTGATTGGATGGCATGGATAAAATGTGAGAATGGACAGTGAATATAAACTGGACAGAAGAAGTAAAAAAATAAGTCATTTAAGTACTCTGTCTGAACATTTAAATCTGGACATATAGTCTCTGTAATCTTCATCCTAAATCCAAAAACCGTGGTCTTTCTTTTAAACCGGGTCATATGAGGTGTGCCAGTATAAACACTGCACTCTGGCTGACCCTGTAGGTGTGGCTATGTGAGCGAGTGACTCCAGGGTTATTATCTAGACTTCAAAGTAAATGGAACATAAGTATCATGGCTCTGACCTGGGGTGCTGGCTTCGGTCCACTGGACAGTCAGCTCTCCTCTGTCAGGGTGGGACTCCAGTTTGAGGTCAGTAGGAGGAGACAGAGCTGGAGGAGGATAAGAGGAATAAGATGAGATGATTGGGTAAAATTGACTAGATCGTTCAATACTATAACCTGGTCATAACGGCTACTCCATACTATAACCTGGTCAGAACGGCTACTCCATCTATACTATAACCTGGTCATAACGGCTACTCCATCCATACTATAACCTGGTCAGAACGGCTACTCCATCCATACTATAACCTGGTCAGAACGGCTACTCCATCCATACTATAACCTGGTCATAACGGTTACTCCATCCATACTATAACCTGGTCATAACGGCTACTCAATCCATACTATAACCTGGTCATAATGGCTACTCCATCCATACTATAACCTGGTCAGAACGGCTACTCCATACTATAACCTGGTCATAACGGCTACTCCATCCATACTATAACCTGGTCAGAACGGTTACTCAATACTTTCAGGGACAAGTCGTTATCCTCCAATTGATGTTGATGGAGAATATATTCTCTATCAAATCAAATGTTATTGGTCACATGCTTCGTAGACAACAGGTGTAGACTACCGGTGAAATGCTTACTGAGTTAAAGATGAAAACAAATTGAATAGAAATATATATAGTGTAAAAAAGTAAAGTAAAAAATACACAGTGAATAACAATAATGAGATTATATATATATATAGTAGAAAATAACATGGCTATTGTTTTGTAAGTCGCTCTGGATAAGAGCGTCTGCTAAATGACTTAAATGTAAAAATGTAAATGTCTATCCTCTGATCACTCACGTGTGACTATGCGGCGTGTGATTGGGTTGCCCTGCTCATATCCGTTGACGATTGGCTGAACGCTGTAGGTGTACTCAACCCCAGGGGTCAGGCCTGAGATATAAATGCTGCCCGAGTTAGAGGTCACATCTCTGGGGGCCTCGCCTCCCTGACTGGGCCTCACCGTCAACTACATTGGGAGAGGAGACAGAGAGCGATAGAGACACACACACACACACACACACACACACACACACACACACACACACACACACACACACACACACACACACACACACACACACACACACACACACACACACACACACACACACACACACACACACACAGGGGGCACAGGTGAGAGGGATACACACGGACAAACACGGCAAAGGTGAAGAGAGAGAGGTTAGCCCTTTCCCAGGACCACAGGAGCCAGAGCACATTCACAACTCAAGTCTGAAATAGTTGGACCAATAACGTGTGTGTTTGTGTACCTTGTATCCCACTCGGGGTACGGGTGTCCAGGAGATGATGATGGAGGTGTCTGTGACATCAGTACTGAAGCGAGGGGCGTTCCCCATTAGCTGAGCTGAATAGAACACACAGGGTCAGAGGTCAGGGGTCAGGACTAGTTGAAACAAACGAGGAACTCCCCAAATCATATCCCTGCTCAACGCAAACCTACTGTATATGTACACACTTTTCCCCTGACTAGTCAAACGGACCAAGGAGTCTACTGACAAAGAATCTGGCCTTGACCGGGACATATAAAAGTTAAACGAGAAGCTGTGCTGGAAGTTAGAATGTGCTTCAAACTTTTGAGTCATTGAGACGCAGCCGATTTCATGTTTGACAAACTGAGAACCAGTCAGTCAGATAATTGGTTAAGAAAGGAGTTGAATAAAGACCCCCGAAACAGTACACTAGTCTTGGATACTACTCACTGGTGGAGAAGGTCCTGGAGGCGCCCTCACTGAGCGTATTATCCTGTTCAGAGTGCAGGATGGCCGTGTACTCCGTGTCTGGGCGGAGGTTGAGCAGGGTGTACTGAGACAGGCGGGCGGGCAGGCGTAGCTGTTTAGGGTTTGATCCCTCCAGAGTCAGGAACAGACGGTATCCGGTGATGCGGGCCCGGGGGGGCACCCACATGATCAGAGCACTGTCCTCAGTCACGTTGGTGAAATGAACATCAGCTGGGGAATCAGGCTCTGACGACCCCCAAATTTTTTTTTACGTGTTTGAGATCGACAACGTTGCAGTCAGATTGCACAGAATCACTGATCTACAAAAGATTAGCGATTCTATGTCTTGTCTCAATTGAGACCGTAGCAGTAATATTTACAGTTCTAAGTTTGACTGGGCAGCAATATATCTTTTTTGTAATAGAAAAACCTATTACAAATTGACAATTGTTGATGGGATAAGTTTGCCTATACTTACTGGTAGCCTGGTCTGCAACCAGCGGCTGGCTCTCCTCTCCTCCCTTGACGGTGTAGATGCTGAAGCGGTACGGAGTCCCGGGGGTCAGGTGGGTGACCTCTGCATAGGCGTTGTGTGTGACGGGGAGCTGGAGTTCTCTCTGAGGGGTCCCGTCGGGACCGACGGGGGCCACAGTCACTCTGTACCCAGACACGTCAGTAGGGGGCCCCGTCCAGGTGATGGTGATCTTCACGTCAGACACCTCGAAGAACTGCAAGTCTGTAGGAGACGGGACTTCCTCTGTGGACAGGAAACAGGAAGTTGTCAGATATTGACGGGAAGTAATGTGTTTTTTTTTAACAGTATTATCTCCATATAACCCTGATGAAACTAGGGCTGTGTCTTCAATGCTCATTGGAGGAGAGAGGATCCAAAGTCCTTTATTCCAAGGGAGTTTGGGTCGCTCTCTCTCTCTCCAAGGGAGTCTGGGTCGCTCTCTCTCTCTCCAAGGGAGTCTGGGTCGCTCTCTCTTTCCGAGGGAGTCTGGGTCGCTCTCTCTCTCTCCAAGGGAGTCTGGGTCGCTCTCTCTTTCCGAGGGAGTCTGGGTCGCTCTCTCTTTCCGAGGGAGTCTGGGTCGCTCTCTCTTTCCGAGGGAGTCTGGGTCGCTCTCTCTTTCCGAGGGAGTCTGGGTCGCTCTCTCTTTCCGAGGGAGTCTGGGTCGCTCTCTCTTTCCGAGGGAGTCTGGGTCGCTCTCTCTCTCTCCAAGGGAGTCTGGGTCTATTTGTCATTCCCTAAATCAGTGTGTAGCAGGCTGAACCACATAAGACTTACTGATGGACTGTCTTACAGCAGTCGATCCAAAGAAGGGTCTCGCAAATGATTCGCACTCGTACATCGGTCTACATAGCTATACAACCTAAGCAGCTTTACACTTTCCAGCTGTTTTGGCCTCATATTTGACCAGGAGTCCCAGGAGTCCCAGAATAGCTTGCACAACTCTTTCCATTGGACCATTAAAATGGGAGCATTTTGGGCTGTGAACAGGAAATGCATCATTCAAACTTTCCATTGTGGAATCTAAATCCTGAACGATATGTTCTCGAGGGATTTAAAAAAGGGAAAAGGGTCCGTTTTAACTGTGAGCTGATATCTTCTGAACTAACTAGTAAATACACCGTTTTAGTATGAACGCTTGTCAAGTTTGGGGTTAAGATCGAACACAAACTACAGTCTGTTGTTGTTTAGGTCTCTCTTGACGTGATGTGTGTTTTTGTCCTATATTTTTAATTTGATTTTTAATCCCAGCCCTCGTCCCCGCAGGAGGCCTTTTGCGTTCTAGTAGGGGCCATCATTGTAAATAAGAATTTTTGTTATTTTTAACTAACTTGCCTAGTTAAATAAAAGGTTAAATAAAATAAAAATATAGGTAGGTAATGAGACTGTCAGGACCTAGCCTCAAGTCAATTTACACACACACACACTACATTACAATACCTGGTAAGGGTTCTCCGGCTGTGTTGACCTGTACGAACACAGGTTCGCTCTCCAGACTATCCTCCACTGCGTAGATACTGATGTTGTAGAGCAGACCTGGTCGAAGGTCACTCAAGGTCACGGAGGTCGCGGTGTCCGGCAGGGTGAGCTCCGTCGCAGCTCCGTTGTGGCTGCCCTCTACAGACGGGGTGTAGATCACACGGTAACCTGTAGGAGAGGAGATACACTGTCATTACCTATGGTAATGGTGAACAGACATTATCACTCATTACCTTCCCTACATGGAGAATTCTGTCAATTCAATAAATTTAAAAAATATATATATATTTTAATTTTAAACATCAATCTGGTGAGAGATTGCCTCGGTCTTAGTATTTTTGGATGGGGGGCTAGCTTGAGCTTTTGTAATATCATTCAGCTGAATAATTTGTAATATGTATGTTTCTATAGACATGAGATGAGAAAAGTCCCCATTCACTCAGTAGTCTCCTGTAAGGAGCGCTGGCTGCGTTTACACACGCAGCCCAAATTAGATTTCTTTTTAGTCTTTTTTTTTTTTTAAACCAGTTAGATCAGATATTTTTTTCCAATAATTGGGCAAAGATCAGAATTGGGCTGCCTGTGTAAACGCAGCCTCTATGTGTGTACTGACCTGTGATAGGAGCCAGGGGTTTCTCCCAGCTGACTATGATAGAGGTCTCTCCCACCTCGTCCACCTCGTGGTCAGAGGGAGCGTCCGGAGCTGGAAGAGGAGCAGAGGAGAGATATATACATACTGTAGAAATTGTCCGTGTGCGTCTGTCCGTCGGTCTGCGTGTCCGTCTGTCCGTCGGTCCGTGTGTGTCTGTCCGTATGTCCGTGTGCGACTGTCCGTCGGTCTGTGTGTCCGTTTGTGTGCGTCTGTCCATCGGTCCGTGTGCGTCAGTCTGTCGGTCTGTGTCCGTCGGTCTGCGTGTCCGTCTGTCCGTCGGTCTGCGTGTCCGTCTGTCCGTCGGTCTGCGTGTCCGTCTGTCCGTCGGTCTGCGTGTCCGTCTGTCCGTCGGTCTGCGTGTCCGTCTGTCCGTCGGTCTGCGTGTCCGTCTGTCCGTCGGTCTGCGTGTCCGTCTGTCCGTTGGTCTGCGTGTCCGTCGGTCTGCGTGTCCGTCTGTCCGTCGGTCTGCGTGTCCGTCTGTCCGTCGGTCTGCGTGTCCGTCTGTCCGTCGGTCTGCGTGTCCGTCGGTCTGCGTGTCCGTCTGTCCGTCGGTCTGCGTGTCCGTCTGTCCGTTGGTCTGCGTGTCCGTCTGTCCGTTGGTCTGCGTGTCCGTCGGTCTGCGTGTCCGTCTGTCCGTCGGTCTGCGTGTCCGTCTGTCCGTCGGTCTGCGTGTCCGTCTGTCCGTCGGTCTGCGTGTCCGTCTGTCCGTCGGTCTGCGTGTCCGTCTGTCCGTCGGTCTGCGTGTCCGTCTGTCCGTCGGTCTGCGTGTCCGTCTGTCCGTCGGTCTGCGTGTCCGTCTGTCCGTCGGTCTGCGTGTCCGTCTGTCCGTCGGTCTGCGTGTCCGTCTGTCCGTTGGTCTGCGTGTCCGTCGGTCTGCGTGTCCGTCTGTCCGTCGGTCTGCGTGTCCGTCTGTCCGTCGGTCTGCGTGTCCGTCTGTCCGTCGGTCTGCGTGTCCGTCGGTCTGCGTGTCCGTCTGTCCGTCGGTCTGCGTGTCCGTCTGTCCGTTGGTCTGCGTGTCCGTCTGTCCGTTGGTCTGCGTGTCCGTCGGTCTGCGTGTCCGTCTGTCCGTCGGTCTGCGTGTCCGTCTGTCCGTCGGTCTGCGTGTCCGTCTGTCCGTCGGTCTGCGTGTCCGTCTGTCCGTCGGTCTGCGTGTCCGTCTGTCCGTCGGTCTGCGTGTCCGTCTGTCCGTCGGTCTGCGTGTGCGTCTGTCCGTTGGTCTGCGTGTCCGTCTGTCCGTCGGTCTGCGTGTCCGTCTGTCCGTCGGTCTGCGTGTCCGTCTGTCTGTCGGTCTGCGTGTCCGTCTGTCTGCGTGTCCGTCTGTCCGTCGGTCTGCGTGTCCGTCTGTCCGTCGGTCTGCGTGTCCGTCTGTCCGTCGGTCTGCGTGTCCGTCTGTCCGTCGGTCTGCGTGTCCGTCTGTCTGTCGGTCTGCGTGTCCGTCTGTCCGTCGGTCTGCGTGTCCGTCTGTCTGTCGGTCTGCGTGTCCGTCTGTCCGTCGGTCTGCGTGTCCGTCTGTCTGTTGGTCTGCGTGTCTGTCTGTCCGTCGGTCTGTTGGTCTGCGTGTCCGTCTGTCCGTTGGTCTGCGTGTCCGTCTCTGTACCCACCAGTGGTCTGAGAGGTTGTGAGGATGAGGTTGGGCTCTCCAGCAGGTGTCACCTCGTACACATTCACAGTGTATTTCCTTCCAGGAAGCAGCTCATTGATGTTCACAGAGGTAGCGGTGCGGGGGAGATCTGAAGACAGACAAGCATGTTAGGACCAATGATGTTGATAAACCCTGGATTAATGATATAATATAGATATTTATTTTTTTAAATCATGTTTAACTCGCATAATATAACTTAAAAGTCTGCATTAAGGTGTCTGTAATATAATAAACGTGGCCAAAACACATGTAGACATTCATAAATGCATTTTTTATAGCTTTCAAAATATTTTTGACAATAGTGGGCGAAGAGGGGAGTGCCAAGATGGAGGTATGGCGTCTCCAACACAGCGCCCACTATCAGTCATCTAGTGTGATATATATTTATGTATCTCATTGGTTAGAACAATATACTTGAGTGGAGCAGTTTCACAGTCTAGTCATTGTGTCTATCGCACGTTACTACAAAATATACAGATAACACAGCATCAATATACAGATAACACAGCATCAATATACAGATAACACAGCAACAACCTGTGCTAACTTGACAAAGTATTAAGAGGAGGTCAAAGGTCACAGTCAGTATTAATGAATAGTAATACTTCAGGTATTATCGTATAGTGTACACACTAAACAGATTATTAGACATTGTCTTGTTTTCTACCACCGGGCAAAGACGTCAATTCAACGTCTATTCCAAATTGGTTAAATGTAATTTAACTTAAATGACGTTGAAACAACGTTGATTTAACCAATGTGTGCCCGGTGGGTTGTTTCATTACCGAGAATCATGGGCTGTCCTCTCTCTTGTCCCTCCTCGCTGAGCTCGTACTCGATCCTGAAGCCAGACACGGTGTCAGAGGCAGACATCCAGGAGATGACAAAGCTGCTGGAAGTGATCTCTGTAACAGACTCACTGATGTCCACCACCGGAGGAGGCTGGGTGGTCTCTCCCTCGGAGGTCGCCACTGAAAGAAAGATCAGACGGTCAGATATAAACCTAGGAATGGGAGGAATGGCCTGTGGACAGAGATATTTTTTTTTAAATTTTAACGATTTTCAAGACTTTCACATATCTCCAGATGGTTGTTGCTCAATGCCATTCCTCAAGCAGAATGGTTGTTGCTCAATGCCATTCCTCAAGCAGAAATCATCTTTTAAACATCAAATCACAGGTAGTTTATCTGTGTTAGTTTGAATCTGATTCCCGGGCCAAGATATCAATAACACAAGGAGACAGAATACAACAGGAGTGTAGTCCTACTGTAGTCCTACTGTAGTTCTACTGTAGTCCTACTGTAGTCCTACTGTAGTTCTACTGTAGTCCTACTGTAGTCCTACTGTAGTCCTACTGTAGTTCTACTGTAGTCCTACGGTAGTCATACTGTAGTTCTACTGTAGTCCTACTGTAGTTCTACTGTAGTCCTACTGTAGTTCTACTGTAGTCATACTGTAGTCCTACTGTAGTCCTACTGTAGTCCTACGGTAGTCCTAATGTAGTCCTACGGTAGTCCTACTGTAGTCCTACTGTAGTCCTACGGTAGTCCTACTGTAGTCCTACGGTAGTCCTACTGTAGTTCTACTGTAGTCCTACTGTAGTCCTACGGTAGTCCTAATGTAGTCCTACGGTAGTCCTACTGTAGTCCTACTGTAGTCCTACGGTAGTCCTACTGTAGTCCTACTGTAGTCCTACGGTAGTCCTACTGTAGTCCTACGGTAGTCCTACTGTAGTCCTACTGTAGTCCTACGGTAGTCCTACTGTAGTCCTACTCACAGGAGCCGTATGTGGTGGTGAAGTCGAAGCGTGTGACCTCGCGGCGTCCGAAACGTAGCACACTGATCAGCTGACCCTCGTAGGTGATGCCTGGCTTCAGGCCAGCGATAGTGTAGGAGTTGAGGTGACCCGGGATATTCACCTCTCGCCAAGGGGTACGGGTGTTTTTCTACCCCAAACAAGAGAGGAGACAGAGAGATAATATTGCACATTATATTATTGATTTCAACAACAAAAAGGTAGCTGCATGTTGACCTCTTAAGGCCAGTTTAGGAAGTCAAGTAAAGTAAGTAAGTAAGTAAAGTACTTAATTAGTTTATGGGGAGTATCTGTACTTTACTATTTATAGTTTTTGATAACTTTAACTTCATTCCTAAAGAAAATTATGTACTTTTTCAAATCAATACATTTTCCCCTGACACCCAAAAAGTACATATTGAATGCTTTAGCAGGACAGGAAAACGGTCTAATTCACACACTTATCAAGAGAACATCCCTGGTCGTCCCCACTGCCTCTGATCTGGAGGACTCACTAAACAGAAAACATCCCTGGTCATCTACTGCCTCTGATCTGGAGGACTCACTAAACAGAGAACATCCCTGGTCGTCCCTACTGCCTCTGATCTGGAGGACTCACTAAACAGAGAACATCCCTGGTCGTCCCTACTGCCTCTGATCTGGAGGACTCACTAAACAGAGAACATCCCTGGTCATCCCTACTGCCTCTGATCTGGAGGACTCACTAAACAGAGAACATCCCTGGTCATCCCTACTGCCTCTGATCTGGAGGACTCACTAAACAGAGAACATCCCTGGTCGTCCCCACTGCCTCTGATCTGGAGGACTCACTAAACAGAGAACATCCCTGGTCATCCCTACTGCCTCTGATCTGGCGGACTCACTAAACAGAGAACATCCCTGGTCATCCCTACTGCCTCTGACCTTGCAGACTTACTAAACAGAGAACATCCCTGGTCATCCCTACTGCCTCTGATCTGGAGGACTCACTAAACAGAGAACATCCCTGGTCATCCCTACTGCCTCTGATCTGGAGGACTCACTAAACAGAGAACATCCCTGGTCATCCCTACTGCCTCTGATCTGGAGGACTCACTAAACAGAGAACATCCCTGGTCGTCCCTACTGCCTCTGATCTGGAGGACTCACTAAACAGAGAACATCCCTGGTCATCCCTACTGCCTCTGATCTGGAGGACTCACTAAACAGAGAACATCCCTGGTCGTCCCTACTGCCTCTGATCTGGAGGACTCACTAAACAGAAAACATCCCTGGTCATCTCTTCTGCCTCTGATCTGGAGGACTCACTAAACAGAGAACATCCCTGGTCATCCCTACTGCCTCTGATCTGGAGGACTCACTAAACAGAAAACATCCCTGGTCATCTACTACCTCTGATCTGGAGGACTCACTAAACAGAGAACATCCCTGGTCATCCCTACTGCCTCTGATCTGGAGGACTCACTAAACAGAAAACATCCCTGGTCATCTTCTGCCTCTGATCTGGTGGACTCACTAAACAGAGAACATCCCTGGTCATCCCTACTGCCTCTGATCTGGAGGACTCACTAAACACATGCTTCGTGTGTAAATTATGTCTGAGTGTTGGAGTGTACCCCTGGCTATCTGCAAAAAAAAAGAAATATATAGAAAATGTGGCTGTCTGCTTTGCAGAATAAGGAATTTGAAATAATTTAAACTTTTACTTTTTGATACTTCAGTATATACTTTTAGACTTTTACACAAGTAGTATTTTACTTGGTGACTTTCACTTTTACTTGAGTAATTTTCCTTTAAAAAAGGCA
>NC_052325.1:2745225-2775225 GCF_016432855.1 Salvelinus namaycush | reverse complement strand
ACTTAGCTAGCAAATGCAGCCAGTTAGTTTAGCCTACTCAAACAGAGGGATGCTATGTTAGCTAGCTAGCTGGCTATGCAACACAACACTTGAACTCTTCATGTGATTGTAGCGGGTTTACTAACGCGTTAGTTCTAGTAGCTATGTTGACTATGACGTTACTTTAGCTAATATGGTAATTTGGCTTGGAAATATTTTTTTCGCCTGGTCACATACAGCTGATGTATTGGGGCGGCAGGGTAGCCTAGTGGTTAGAACGTTGGGCTAGTAACCAAAAGGTTCAAATCCCCGAGCTGACAAGGTACAAATCTGTCGTTCTGCCTCTGAACAGGCAGTTAATCCACTGTTCCCTGGTAGGCCGTCATTGAAAATAAGAATATGTTCTTAACTGACTTGCCTGGTTAAATAAAGGTAAAATAAATACATAAAATTGTGCATGACAGTCCACAAGTGAAGGGAAAAAGTGAGAGGAGAGCGCATAGATGCGAGAAAGAATACAACGTGGCTGCTATGAAAGTGAACTGTGTTAACGCATGATCAGGGGTGTATTCATACCGCCGATTCTGTTTAAAAACGTTTCTTAAAAACGGAAACAAACGGAACAAAAACAGGGATATACAAACCTAAATTTGTCCAATAGAAACTTCTGTTTGCAACTGTTGGACCAATGACTAAACCCTATATCAGCTTGATGCAGGCAAGAGTGTGCAAGGCGGTATTGAATATTTAACTGTCTGTCCATGTGTCACTCGGTGAAGGCTGGTGGGAGGAGCTATAGGAGGACAGGCTCATTGTAATGGCTGGAATGAAATGATTGGAACAAGAGTTAAACATTGATACAATTCCATTTCAGCCATTACAATGAGCCCATCCTCCTATAGCTCCTCCCACCAGCCTCCACCTCTAAATCTCTCTCTCGACCTATGTGCACCTACGTTGTAAACTTTCATTCATAGGCTAGGTTGTATCAACCTCATGATGGGTATAGGAACAACTAGAGTATCATGTAGTAGCCTAAACCTATCGGTGTTACATTGAACTGGGTGAATGGAATATGAATGACAGTCATCTAATATGCTTTAATTGAGATAAGGCCGTGCTCATGAGTAAAATATAATAATCCTCCCTCATCGGCACTGAAGCCGGTAATTCCGTAAATCCCGGGATGAGAGAAGGATGATATGAACATCTAGATAACCGTGTTATAAAATGGATATTCCAAGATATAAAAACAGAGTTCTATGGCGACAGACATAATCCTGACAATTGGAAGTTGAAACTGTAGTTTTCTGTCGAGAATCCAGTTTAACTCTTGAAGTACTGTTTTACATAGAAAGTCTTGTATCAAAGCCCCTCAGCAAGTGGATCGGTTAACACCACGCTAGGATAGGATAGTCTACATGACCTTGGGCACAATCTGGTCTCAATTTCTCCTAATTACAGTTCCTAAGGGCCAAATGACTGGGAAGGTTTTATACAGTGTTTAAATCCCACTTAGTCTGCACTAGGTCCCAGCAGCCAACCACCACCAGGCTCTGTAACCCTCCTTTCCAGACCTGGGTTTAAAGAATATTCAAATTGGTTTTCATATACTTTATCTGTGTTTGATTGGCACAACGGAACCAATAGAATTGTCACAAAACTGCAAAACCATGCCCATCAGGCACTCCAAGCAGACTAGAGTAAACACTAAAAGTATTTGATAATATTTGAAATAGTATTTAAACCCGGGGCTGCACTCCTTCCCAGTCATCTCACATCTGTATGTCATTAAGGGAAGTTATTACAGTGAGCTGGGGTTGCGCTTCGCTTTAAACAAAACGCCGAGGCTTTTCTTTTTTTTCAACCTAGTCTAGAGCGGACACACTTTCTTTGTGTCGCTTCAAATGACAACAGCCATGAGATATTGTGGTAAAAGGTGCTGAGAGCAATGTTGAGAGTGAGATAAAGAAAGTATTCGAAGATTTATTTTAGTGCAAATAGTCTCTTAACATGTCACACGGGATTATAAGTAAAACCATTGCCAGGTCATATGACTGCTGGAAAAACTGTAAACAGCTACCAACATTCAGATTGATCATAGCCTTTTTCCTTCTTCTTTCTTTCTCCTAAAATGACTCATACTCAAATCTAACTGCCTGTAGCTCAGAACCTGAAGCAAGGATATGCATATTCTTGATACCATTTGAAAAGGAAACACTTGGAAGTTTGTGGAAATGTGAAATTACTGTAGGAGAATATAACACATTAGATCTGGTAAAAGATACATTTTTTTGGTTCCATCATCTTTGAAATGCAAGGCCATTATATGACTTAGGAGTCTAGGTGCAATTTCGATGTTGGCCACTAGATGGCAGCAGTGTATGTGCAACGTTTTAGACTGATCCAATGAACCATTGTATTACTGTTCAAAATGTTGTATCAAGTCTGCCCAAATGTGCCTAATTTGTTTATTGATACATTTTCAAGTACATAAATGTGCACACTCAAAACAAGAGCATGGTATTCTTTCACTGTAAATTGGACAGTGCAGTTAGATTAACAAGAATTTAAGCTTTCTGCCCATATAAGACATGTCTATGTCCTGGAAAGTTGGCTGTTACTTTCAACTGTCATGCTAATCACATTAGCGCACGTTAGCTCAACTGTCCCGGTTATAGGGACACCAATCCTGTAGAGGATTTATTAACAGGAGCTCTGACAGGGTTCATATACATCTTGACAGATGGAATTTCATGACTTTTCACCAAATTTCTATGATCAACTATTGGCGGCGTCTCTATGTACGTATTAAGAAGCGTAATGCGATATCGGTACTGGAAGGCTCTGATCCGTGGATCATTTCCTGTCGTTACTCGTTGAGCAATGCACTTAAGTAGGGGAAGTGGAGTGGTTTCCCCTTTGCGCCCTCTACTTATTGTCAGGTGTATTGATTTGAAGGATCGCTATGATGTGAAATGAATAGAATGTTTTAACGTGAAATTAATACAATTTATATTTTTTTAAGGTTAGGGAGAAGTGCAGTGAATAGTGCCCCTTTTTAGGATGTCAATATAAATGTATTTATGGTTGTTTTGTAATTCTGTCTTTGAGTCATCCTATGTAGCTAGGCCTGTTAGCTAGGCTACTGTTAGCTAGGCTACTGTTAGCTAGGCTAATGCTAGCTAGGCTAATGCTAGCTAGGCTAGCATCAATATAAATGTATTTATGGTTGTTTTGTAATTCTGTCGTTGTGTTTTTTTTATCATTACACGTGTTCTTGTTTTTACCGTCAAGGATCACTTTGGAAAACAAGTGTTTTAATTAATACTTTCAAGTGATATCTCTCTGGGTCCACATTGTGCATTTTGTTGTAGATGTCTGTTGCCCAAAATAAATTCAGTTCAACCCACAAAGTGAAATACCTTTTAGGCAACTGTATAAAACATGTGGTCAACCCTCAGCCTGGAGAGCTGCTGAGTGTGCAGGGTTTTGATCAAGCCCTGCTCAAACACATCAGGGCCAGTTTATCAAGGTCTGGTTGAGCAGCTCATTTGTGAATGTGGTTTGTTAGAGGGGGGACTGGAATAAAAACCTGCACAGCCAGTATCTCTCCTGGAGGGTGGTCGACCACCCAGTATCTCTCCAGGAGGATGGTCGACCACCCAGTATCTCTCCAGGAGGGTGGTCGACCACCCAGTATCTCTCCAGGAGGGTGGTCGACCACCCAGTATCTCTCCAGGAGGGTGGTCGACCACCCAGTATCTCTCCAGGAGGGTGGTCAACCACCCAGTATCTCTCCTGGAGGAGGGTCGACCACCCAGTATCTCTCCTGGAGGAGGGTCGACCACCCAGTATCTCTCCAGGAGGGTGGTCGACCACCCAGTATCTCTCCAGGAGGGTGGTCGACCACCCAGTATCTCTCCAGGAGGGTGGTCGACCACCCAGTATCCTTGAGGTTGTAACACTACAACCAAATAAGTTTTATGCCGTTTGAAATATATATCAAAGATCAAACGGCTATGGTAGGCTACAAATATTTTTTATTCAGCTGAAGCAAGTCCACACATTTTTAGGAAAATGTATATTTTTTAGTTTAGTCATATTTATCTTAGAAATGTTTACTTTGCAGGCTGATTAGCATCTATTTAGTTGCAATGTCCCAGACATTGGAGTCCCAGACATTGGAGTCCAATAGATTGGAGTCCCAGACATTGGAGTCCCAGACATTGGAGTCCCAGACATTGGAGTCCCATAGATTGGAGTCCAATAGATTGGAGTCCCAGACATTGGAGTCCCAGACATTGGAGTCCAATAGATTGGAGTCCCAGACATTGGAGTCCAATAGATTGGAGTCCCAGACATTGGAGTCCCATAGATTGGAGTCCCAGACATTGGAGTCCCAGACATTAGAGTCCCATAGATTGGAGTCCCAGACATTGGAGTCCCAGACATTGGAGTCCAATAGATTGGAGTCCCATAGATTGGAGTCCAATAGATTGGAGTCCCATAGATTGGAGTCCCATAGATTGGAGTCCCAGACATTGGAGTCCCAAACATTGGAGTCCCAGACATTGGAGTCCAATAGATTGGAGTCCCATAGATTGGAGTCCCATAGATTGGAGTCCCATAGATTGGAGTCCCAGACATTGGAGTCCCATAGATTGGAGTCCCAGACATTGGAGTCCCATAGATTGGAGTCCCATAGATTGGAGTCCCATAGATTGGAGTCCCATAGATTGGAGTCCCAGACATTGGAGTCCCATAGATTGGAGTCCCATAGATTGGAGTCCCATAGATTGGAGTCCCATAGATTGGAGTCCCATAGATTGGAGTCCCATAGATTGGAGTCCCATACCAACAAAACAAGTTGAAGCCATATAATCCAAAAGAAAGGCTTATATCTAATATTTTTTTCTGAAACGAATGTTGACGATTCACAAATGATTTTCAGTCACATGATTCAATACAATGCGACTGAACCGCATCCCAACTAATACAAATGGTTAAGTGAATCGTTCAGTTTGTCAAGAAGAATCATTTAAATAAATCATATGTAGTTAAAAACAAAGTACATACAATTTGTATGGCCTTATTCGCAAGTTGGTTGGTTGGGGACATGACGAAAACATGAATACATATTAATAATAACTAAAACGGTACAAGATATGTTTTCAATTGGCTACCTAGTTAATCTGTTCTCTATCATAATATATAGGCTAGGCCTACCTGCTGCTGCAATGTCCGACAGCCTCGCTCTACTTGAGCAATGGCAAGCAGGTGAAGCGCGAAAACGCAGACTCGCTTGTCATTCTGATCCTGGCCGATATTTTGATTTTATTCGATTGATAAAATATTTAAAAACTGTGCCTAAATAAATTACATTAACGGAAATTATGAAATCCATTTTCATTTATTTTCCTACACTTTTCCAGGCCTTGAAAATTCCTTTAAAATTCCATTCGTTTTCCAAGGATTTTCATGATGGTAGAGACCCTGTCTGAGCACCGCTACAGGAAATGTGCCAGAGAAATAAGAGGAGACAGGGTTCAAATGACTGCTAGAAAAACAGACTGCTTCTGTAAACATCTCTCAACGTTGAGCTTGCTTGTTACCAGAAAAAGGACTGAGTCATAAAGCAAAGAAGAGGTGGCAACAGAGAACAAGAGACAAAAGAGTGTGGCTAATGGTTTTCCACTGACATGAGAGGACTAAACATCAGCCAGCACCTCTGAAGGAGCTAGCACTACACACCAACTAACAACAAAAGACCTGAGAGGAAATGGTGGAGGGAGGTGAGAGGAGGAGAAGAGGGAGGTGGAGAGAGGAGAAGAGGGAGGTGGAGAAGAGAGGAGGGTGGAGGAGAAGAGAGGAGGGCGGAGGAGGAGAGAGGAGGGCGGAGGAGGAGAGAGGAGGTGGTGGTAGAGGGAGGAGGAGAGGAAAGGAGGGAGGAGAGGAGAAGAAAGGAGGGAGGAGAGGAGAGGAGGTGGGGGAGGTGAAAGGTGGAGGAGGTGAGAGGTGGAGAGAGGAGGGAGGTTGAGAGAGGAGAAGAGGGAGGTGGAGAAGAGAGGAGGGCGGAGGAGAAGAGAGGAGAGCGGAGGAGGAGAGAGAAGGTGGTGGTGGAGGGAGGAGGAGAGGGGGGAGGTGGGTAGAGGAGGTGGTGGAGGGAGGAGAGGAGAAGAAAGGAGGGAGGAGAGGAGAAGAAAGGAGGGAGGAGAGGTGGGGGAGGGAGGAGAGGAGGTGGTGGAGGGAGGAGAGGAGGTGGTGGAGGGAGGAGAGGAGAAGAAAGGAGGGAGTTGAGGAGAAGAAAGGAGGGAGTTGAGGAGAAGAAAGGAGGGAGGAGAGGAGAAGAAAGGAGGGAGAAGAGGAGAAGAAAGGAGGGAGGAGAGGAGGTGGTGGAGGAAGGAGAGGAGGTGGTGGAGGGAGGAGAGGAGGTGGTGGAGGGAGGTGGTGGAGGGAGGAGAGGGGAGGACAAGAAAGGAGGGAGGAGAGGAGGTGGGAGGGAGGAGGTGGTGGAGAGAGGAGAGGAGGTGGTGGTGGAGGGAGGAGAGGAGGTGGTGGTGGAGGGAGGAGGAGAGGAGGTGGTGGAGGTAGGAGGAGAGAGGAGGTGGTGGAGGGAGGAGAGGGGAAGAAAGGAGGGAGGAGAGGAGGTGGTGGAGGGAGGAGAGGAGGTGGTGGAGGGAGGAGGAGAAGAGGAGGAGAGGAGGTAGGAAGAGAGAGGAGGTGGTGGAGGGAGGAGAGGAGAATAAAGGAGGGAGGAGAGGAGGTGGGAGGGAGGAGGAGAAGTGGGGAAAACTCGTTGCATCTCTGATCTGTGCTTTCTCTCAGCAATGCCCCGTCACACTCTTTTTAAAAACTATTCATTTGATTAAACTATCCTGCTTCAGAGTCGTTAAACCTGCCAGCCCCCCCACTTTGTTCACAACTTGACTTTGAAGTGGAGGGCAGAAAGAGAGGGGGGAGGCTTGCACAAGTTGGTATATTCACCACCTCCACCCACACCTCAACACCAACTAACAACAAAGGCCTGAGAAAAAAGGGAGGAGATGGTGGCTATACCAACGAGTGCCAGCCTCCCCCCTCTCTCTCTGCCCTCCACTTCAAAGTTGTGAACAAAGTCCCAAACAAACAGGGTGGGGGGTGGGGGTGGGGGGGGGGGGTTAACGACTGAAGCAGGATAGTTTAATTAGATTGTTGCTTTTCTGCTAAATTACGAGCGTGACGTGACGTTGTGGAGAGAAAGCACAGATCGGAAATGCAGCGAGTTTTCCCTGTCACATGGGACGAAGAGTAACAGTGGAGGGAAGAAACAGATAGTTGCCCCTAGACGCTGATCTTGGGTCATTTTTGCATTTCCCCCACTAATGGTTAAGGATCGGATTGAAGGAGGGGAAACTGATCCTAGATCTGTATATAGGGGAAACTTCACCCTGAAGAACAGGCTACTGTTAGCTAGGCTAATGCTAGCTAGGCTAATGCTAGCTAGGCTAATGTTAGCTGCCTAAATATGCTGCACCACAGATAAATCATTTTACTAGTTCTTCAAAAGTACATAAGGCATACTTTCAAGACTGCTTATGGCCAACTACTACTAGTACTACCAATGGGGTAGAGCTACTTCACCAACTGTCTCTATCCCTCATTGCTGTGTGGTGTACATTCCTCTCTCATAGTCCGCGTGCATGCTATCCGTCGCCGTTCTTGACTTAATTTATCTCGTGAATGATTTGATTTCTCTCTAGAGAAACGGCGCATTGGTTAGTTAAAAGGTTAAATAATAAAAAAAATTAAAAAACGAGTTGTTTAATAAACTACATTTTGCAGTAGTGACCACGCCTAGCTAGTGATATTAGTTATTACCAGGGAAAGATGGTTGAACGTACCCCCAACAGAACATTTTCCAATAGTATAGTGTAGTACTGTGGCCACTATAGATCGGGCTCAGTGATGTTGAGTTCTTACCTGGGAAAGACTGTTGGGGCTCACAGCTGAGCTCGCCGATACCGTTGCCATAGCAATAACACTTGTACATGACGCTGTGGATCAGTTTGTCCCATGATTGGCCGATCTGATAGAACACCCTGGTCTCTGGCTCCTGGCACTGGTCTGAGAACAGATATTACAAACAATGAGATTTAGGCTGTGTCCAACATGACATCCTATATAGTGAACTACTTTCCACCAGGGCACATAGGGGGGGGGGGGGGGGGGTCCTGTTTATGGTGTATTGGCGTGACAATGACAAGAGAAGTTAGTAAGACAGCACACAAACAGATATGGGACCAGGCTAGAATAGGAGTTGTCAAGACAGCACACAAACATATCTGGAACCAGACTAGAATAGGAGTTGTCAAGACAGCCCAAACAGATATGGAACCAGGCTAGAATAGGAGTTGTCAAGACAAAACACAAACAGATATGGGACCAGGCTAGAATAGGAGTTGTCAAGACAGCACACAAACAGATATGGGACCAGGCTAGAATAGGAGTTGTCAAGACAGCACACAAACAGATATGGGACCAGGCTAGAATAGGAGTTGTCAAGACAAAACACAAACATATCTGGAACCAGGCTAGAATAGGAGTTGTCAAGACAGCACAAACAGATATGGGACCAGGCTAGTCAAGCACAGTAAGGATTGATATCACCACAAATGAATAGCTTGGTCCATAAAAAACACGCTAGGTTTGTATGAACTATAAACTCACCAATGGCGTCACACTTCCAGCGCCCACGGCCCTGTCCGAAACAGGAACAGTTCATCATGTAGCCCTCTTCATGAAGCTTAGTGAAGGTCTGATTCACCTCATGGGTCAACCCGTCCACAATACACTGATCTGTGACAGGAAGAAAAACACACACACAAGGTCAAAAACAGCTGCTCCAAATTCTCTCCCTATCCCCATATTGGTTCCACCTTTACAGATCTGAGAACATCAAAGTGTTAGGGTCAAGGGGAAGGAAGAGAATTAGGACCGGCTGTACATCACACGTTCTATGTGGTATGTATGACCTCTCACCTACTTTCAAGTGTATTAGAAAGGAACTATCAAAAAAAAAAAATTCAATTTTTATTACCTTTGAGCTGGGAGTAAGCGATACAGCTCCACTCTCCACGTCCGTTCCCAACGCAGGTACAGCGCATCATGTGTCCCAGGACATCGTGGCGTTTGTCCCACTGGTCTCCCACACGGTACATCACGCCCTCGCTGGTCGTACACACCTCCTCGTGAGCTAAGAGGACAGAGAACTTAGAAGTTAGAATTCAGAAGATAGAATGTTTGAACTTCTAGAATGTTAGATCTCAGAACATCTAGAACTTCTGGAACAGTAGGGTCAAATTAAAATTTTAAAGGTCAAACGACAAACAGATGTTTATAACATAATAATCCTCTGAAGGGTTATCTACACATATAAGGTCTCTGTAGGGGGCCGGTCTTCCTAATTGAAGCGAGATACAGATAGGAGAGTGGAGAGTTGTGGAGAGTTGGCAGCAGAGATAAGGGTGCAGTGTAGACTGTGGAGGTGTTGACAAGGCTGATTGCAGCTGGCTGCCCTGGAGACCAGACAGGCAGTGAAGAGAGTCTCTCTCTGTAGTCTCTTTCAGGAAGACACATGGTGGCCTCTGGCCAGCCTCTGGGAGTCGCTCGCTGTCTCTGGCACGCCTCTGGGCTCTGGGAGTCTCTCCCTCTCTCTGGGTCTAGGCTCTGGGAGTCTCTCCCTCTCTCTGGGTCTAGGCTCTGGGAGTCTCTCCCTCTCTCTGGGTCTAGGCTCTGGGAGTCTCTCCCTCTCTCTGGGTCTAGGCTCTGGGAGTCTCTCCCTCTCTCTGGGTCTGGGCTCTGGGAGTCTCTCCCTCTCTCTGGGTCTAGGCTCTGGGAGTCTCTCCCTCTCTCTGGGTCTAGGCTCTGGGAGTCTCTCCCGCTCTCTGGGTCTAGGCTCTGGGAGCCTCTCCCTCTCTCTGGGTCTAGGCTCTGGGTCGGGTTTCATTAATCTGGTTCTGGTGGTCTGGGCTCTAGGCCTGAAATTCTGGCTCTGGCGTGGGAGCCCAGGCTATGGGTCTCCGCTAGGTCTGCCCTCCCCTTCAGCCCAGCTGGGAGGCTAAAAACAGTGATAACAATCACCATTAACTCTTTACAGGCCCAACAGTACCCTTTCTCATGGTAATTTACCCATTCGCCTAATGACCGCACTTAAAACCTCAATAACTGGTCAGTACTTTCAACAGGCGTGTGAATTTACCACTAACCCATTCAGCCAAAGAGAGATTGACTGATTGTGTAAAAATCCCCAAAAGAACAAATAGAAGGCAGAGATTGAGGCCATATGATAAAGAAGGAGAGTGAAGCTCCCACACTGCTCCAATGGCCTCAGACATATCATTACCATTATCAACATGTGTTTGTTTAAAAAGGCGGTCTCTAAACCCTTTTGTGTTCCAAGACAACAGACGACATTTTAAAACACTGACTTGATTTAAAAGGCGAGCATCTACTGTAAATCATAAAAACACACACATGTTTCCCACCACTCCACCTTAAATTGAATTGGCGTGTCTGTAAAGTGCCTTGCTCAAGGGCACACCGACAGATTTTTTTTTTCTTCACCTAGTCGTCTCTGGAACTTTGAACCAACAACCTTTAGATTACTGATCCAATGCTCTTAAACCACTTGGCTACCTCAAATCAAATTGTATTGGTCACATACACGTGTTTAGCAGATGTTATTGCGGGTGTAGCGAAATGCTTGTGCTTCTAGCTCCCGACAGTATATCTAACAAGTAATATCTAACAATTTCACAACAAATACCTAATACACACAAATCTAAGTAAAAGAATGAAGAATATATAAATATATGAACGAGCGATGTCAGAGCAGCATAGACTGATACAGTAGATAGTATAGAATACAGTACATACAGTTGAAGTCGGAAGTTTACAAGTCGGTTAGGACATCTACTTTGTGCATGACGCAAGTCATTTTTCCAACAATTGTTTACAGACAGATTATTTCACTTATAATAATTCACTGTATCACAATTCCAGTGGGTCAGAAGTTTACATACACTAAGTTGACTGTGCCTTTAAACAGATTGGAAAATTTCAGAAAAGTATGTCATGACTTTAGAAGCTTCTGATAGGCTTATTGACATCATTTGAGTCAATTGGAGGTGTACCTGTGGATGTATTTCAACGCCTACCTTCAAATTCAGTGCCTCTTTACTTGACATCATGGGAAAATCAAAAGAAATCAGCCAAGTTCTCAAAAAAAAATGTGGACCACATCAAGTCGGGTTCATCGTTGGGAGCAATTTCCAAACGCCTGAAGATACCATGTTCATCTGTACAAACAATAGTACGCAAGTATAAACACCATGGGACCACGCAGCCGTCATACCGCTCAGGAAGGAGACGCGTTCTGTCTCCTAGAGATGAACGTACATTGGTGCGAAAAGGGCAAATCAATCCCAGAACAACAGCAAAGGACCTTGTGAAGATGCTGGAGGAAACAGGTACAAAAGTATCTATATCCACAGTAAAACGAGTCCTATATCCACATAACCTGAAATGCCGCTCAGCAAGGAAGAAGCCACTGCTCCAAAACCGCTATAAAAAAGCAAGACTACGGTTTGCAAATACACATGGGGACAAATATCGTACTTTTTGGAGAAATGTCCTCCGGTCTGATGAAACAAAAATATAACTGTTTGGCCATAACGACCATCGTTATGTTTGGAGGAAAAAGGGGGAGACTTGCAAGCCGAAGAACACCATCCCAACCGTGAAGCACGGGGGTGGCAGCATCATGTTGTGGGGTGCTTTGCTGCAGGAGGGACTGGTGCACTTCACAATAGATGGCATCATGAGGTAGGAAAATTATGTGGATATATTGAAGCAACATCTCAAGACATCAGTCAGGAAGTTAAAGCTTGGTCGGAAATGGGTCTTCCAAATGGACAATGACCCCAAGCATACTTCCAAAGTTGTGGCAAAATGGCTTAAGGACAACAAAGTCGAGGTATTGGAGTGGCCATCAAAGCCCTGATCTCAATCCCATAGAACATTTGTGGACAGAACTGAAAAAGAGTGAGCGAGCAAGGAGGCCTACAAACCTGACTCAGTTACACCAGCTGTCAGGAGGAATGGGCCAAAATTCACCGAACTTATTGAGGGAAACTTGTGGAAGGCTACCTGAAATATTTGACCCAAGTTAAACAATTTAAAGGCAACGCTACCAAATACTAATTGAGTGTATGTAAACTTCTGACCCACTGGGAATGTGATGAAAGAAATAAAAGCTGAAATAAATCATTCTCTACTATTATTCTGACATTTCACATTCTTAAAATAAAGTGGTGATCCTAACTGACCTAAAACAGAGAATTTTTCCTAGGATTAAATGTCAGGAATTGTGGAAAAACTGAGTTTAAATGTATTTGACTAAGGTGTATGTAAACTTCTGACTTCAGCTGTACACATGAGATGAGTTGGTGCCACTTTCCACTAACATCTCAAAATCTGTCCTTGTTAAAGTCTAGACAAACAGCAGAGACTACCACTGGCTACATCTGACTGGACTGTCACACTGCAAGGACTACAGGTGACGGGACGGCCACTGGCTGCGTTAGTACGATTGTCTTGTGTACGTGTCTGGCAAAAAGAACCGAGAATGGGACCGCAGAACTCACCAGCCATGGGGCAGAAGCCAAACCTCTGTTCACCGTCATAGTTGGTGGTGGTTCCACACCATTTCATGCCGTCCCTGCGCCCGTCGGCGCTACAGTCTGTGTAGTTTCTCCCATTGTAGAGGAAGGGGAACTGACACAGAGCACCGTTAGAGTTTCCTCCTCTGGTTGTCACCATCACTGCAAACACAACAGACACAATGAGGGCGTGTCCCAGATGACATCATATTACCTAGATAGGGCTCTAGTCAAAAGTAGTGTACTACAAAAGGGCCCTGGTCAAAAGTAGTGCACTACAAAAGAGCCCTGGTCAAAAGTAGTGCACTACAAAAGGGCCCTGGTCAAAAGTAGTGCACTACAAAAGAGCCCTGGTCAAAAGTAGTGCACTACAAAAGGGCCCTGGTCAAAAGTTGTGCACTATGGGCCCTGGTCAAAAGTAGTGCACTACAAAAGAGCCCTGGTCAAAAGTAGTGCACTACAAAAGGGCCCTGGTCAAAAGTTGTGCACTATGGGCCCTGGTCTAAAAGTAGTGCACTATAAAAGAGAATAGGGTGCCATTTAGGATGCAGCCAATGAGTAAGTTAACTACCCAAAGCAACGTGGATACTAAGTCCCATTCTAATAAAAGCCAGATGTTTAAATGGTGTTGGCTGGCTAGAATTCTAGTGACTCTGCTGGAAAACACTCAGGGTTGAGATCACCATTCAACACATGTTTGTGTTGAGCTCCCACAGATCGCTTGCTCTACTCGTGTTGCCTTTCTGTTCACTCGTTTTTTTAGGTTCAGAAAAGAGAGTCTCTCTCTCTCTCATATAAAAAGCTGTAAATCAAATATTTTACAAAATCTCACCATTCTTCTTGGTACAAAAGGAGAATTTCTGTTCTGTCTCGCAGTCGGAGGAAACACAACACCACAGCTGCCCGTCGGGGCGTCCCTCTGAGGTACAGGAGTGGTGGGTCTTTCCCATAAAGGTGAAGGGGAACACACAGGGCTGACCATTAGAGTTCCCACCGTACACTGGGGCTGGGCCCTCTGCAAACACAAACACATAGAACCAGAACAATGTCAAAAAGAACCAGAACAATGTCAGAAAGAACCAGAACAATGTCAGAAAGAACCAGAACAATGTCAGAAAGAACCAGAACAATGTCAGAAAGAACCAGAACAATGTCAGAAAGAATCAGAACAATGTCAGAAAGAACCAGAACAATGTCAGAAAGAACCAGAACAATGTCAGATAGAACCAGAACAATGTCAGATAGAACCAGAACAATGTCAGAAAGAACCAGAACAATGTCAGAAAGAATCAGAACAATGTCAAACAGAATCAGAACAATGTCAGAAAGAACCAGAACAATGTCAGATAGAACCAGAACAATGTCAAACAGAACCAGAACAATGTCAAAAAGAACCAGAACAATGTCAGAAAGAACCAGAACAATGTCAGAAAGAACCAGAACAATGTCAGAAAGAACCAGAACAATGTCAGATAGAACCAGAACAATGTCAAACAGAATCAGAACAATGTCAAAAAGAACCAGAACAATGTCAAAAAGAATCAGAACAATGTCAGAAAGAACCAGAACAATGTCAGAAAGAACCAGAACAATGTCAGATAGAACCAGAACAATGTCAGAAAGAACCAGAACAATGTCAAAAAGAATCAGAACAATGTCAGAAAGAACCAGAACAATGTCAGAAAGAACCAGAACAATGTCAGAAATAACCAGAACAATGTCAGAAAGAACCAGAACAATGTCAGAAAGAACCAGAACAATGTCAGAAATAACCAGAACAATGTCAGAAAGAACCAGAACAATGTCAGAAATAACCAGAACAATGTCAGAAAGAACCAGAACAATGTCAAAAAGAATCAGAACAATGTCAGAAAGAACCAGAACAATGTCAGAAAGAACCAGAACAATGTCAAAAAGAACCAGAACAATGTCAGAAAGAACCAGAACAATGTCAGAAAGAACCAGAACAATGTCAGAAAGAACCAGAACAATGTCAGAAAGAACCAGAACAATGTCAGAAAGAACCAGAACAATGTCAGAAAGAACCAGAACAATGTCAGAAAGAACCAGAACAATGTCAGATAGAATCAGAACAATGTCAGAAAGAATCAGAACAATGTCAGAAAGAACCAGAACAATGTCAGATAGAACCAGAACAATGTCAAACAGAACCAGAACAATGTCAAAAAGAACCAGAACAATGTCAGAAAGAACCAGAACAATGTCAGAAAGAACCAGAACAATGTCAGAAAGAACCAGAACAATGTCAGATAGAACCAGAACAATGTCAAAAAGAACCAGAACAATGTCAGAAAGAACCAGAACAATGTCAAAAAGAATCAGAACAATGTCAGAAAGAACCAGAACAATGTCAGAAAGAACCAGAACAATGTCAAAAAGAACCAGAACAATGTCAGAAAAAACCAGAACAATGTCAGAAAGAACCAGAACAATGTCAGAAAGAACCAGAACAATGTCAGAAATAACCAGAACAATGTCAGATAGAACCAGAACAATGTCAAACAGAACCAGAACAATGTCAAAAAGAACCAGAACAATGTCAGAAAGAACCAGAACAATGTCAGAAAGAACCAGAACAATGTCAGATAGAACCAGAACAATGTCAGATAGAACCAGAACAATGTCAGAAAGAACCAGAACAATGTCAGAAAGAATCAGAACAATGTCAAACAGAATCAGAACAATGTCAGAAAGAACCAGAACAATGTCAGAAAGAATCAGAACAATGTCAAACAGAATCAGAACAATGTCAGAAAGAACCAGAACAATGTCAGATAGAACCAGAACAATGTCAAACAGAACCAGAACAATGTCAAAAAGAACCAGAACAATGTCAGAAAGAACCAGAACAATGTCAGAAAGAACCAGAACAATGTCAGAAAGAACCAGAACAATGTCAGATAGAACCAGAACAATGTCAAACAGAATCAGAACAATGTCAAAAAGAACCAGAACAATGTCAAAAAGAATCAGAACAATGTCAGAAAGAACCAGAACAATGTCAGAAAGAACCAGAACAATGTCAGATAGAACCAGAACAATGTCAGAAAGAACCAGAACAATGTCAAAAAGAATCAGAACAATGTCAGAAAGAACCAGAACAATGTCAGAAAGAACCAGAACAATGTCAGAAATAACCAGAACAATGTCAGAAAGAACCAGAACAATGTCAGAAAGAACCAGAACAATGTCAGAAATAACCAGAACAATGTCAGAAAGAACCAGAACAATGTCAGAAATAACCAGAACAATGTCAGAAAGAACCAGAACAATGTCAAAAAGAATCAGAACAATGTCAGAAAGAACCAGAACAATGTCAGAAAGAACCAGAACAATGTCAAAAAGAACCAGAACAATGTCAGAAAGAACCAGAACAATGTCAGAAAGAACCAGAACAATGTCAGAAAGAACCAGAACAATGTCAGAAAGAACCAGAACAATGTCAGAAAGAACCAGAACAATGTCAGAAAGAACCAGAACAATGTCAGAAAGAACCAGAACAATGTCAGATAGAATCAGAACAATGTCAGAAAGAATCAGAACAATGTCAGAAAGAACCAGAACAATGTCAGATAGAACCAGAACAATGTCAAACAGAACCAGAACAATGTAAAAAAGAACCAGAACAATGTCAGAAAGAACCAGAACAATGTCAGAAAGAACCAGAACAATGTCAGAAAGAACCAGAACAATGTCAGATAGAACCAGAACAATGTCAAAAAGAACCAGAACAATGTCAGAAAGAACCAGAACAATGTCAAAAAGAATCAGAACAATGTCAGAAAGAACCAGAACAATGTCAGAAAGAACCAGAACAATGTCAAAAAGAACCAGAACAATGTCAGAAAAAAACAGAACAATGTCAGAAAGAACCAGAACAATGTCAGAAAGAACCAGAACAATGTCAGAAATAACCAGAACAATGTCAGATAGAACCAGAACAATGTCAAACAGAACCAGAACAATGTCAAAAAGAACCAGAACAATGTCAGAAAGAACCAGAACAATGTCAGAAAGAACCAGAACAATGTCAGAAATAACCAGAACAATGTCAGAAAGAACCAGAACAATGTCAGAAATAACCAGAACAATGTCAGAAAGAACCAGAACAATGTCAGAAAGAACCAGAACAATGTCAGAAAGAACCAGAACAATGTCAGAAAGAACCAGAACAATGTCAGAAAGAACCAGAACAATGTCAGAAAGATTGCTGACTGATGTAAGTTGCCTGTTTTTATTGTTAAAAACTTTGATCAGTAATATTTTCAATGTATTCATTGTTTCAAATCAACTTGAACCAGCAAACTATATACACATGTATTTAGTACCTCAGAGACGTTGACAGTTTCACGATCAACTTTCTAAATCTAAATCTTACTCAGTAGCTTTAAAAAAAGAAAAGAAAAAAGGCCTGGCATGAATAATTCCCTTTCAGAGGTTATTAAAACCACTGTTCAGAACTGGTAGACCAAAATTAAACCGTTAGATGCAGGCATGAATACACATGAATAAGACTACGAAGACGTACCCCACTCCTCACAGCTGACCCCGTTGCCCAGGCAGGTACACAGCATCTGTTTGCTCCCCTGGGTCTTGATCCATCTCATCCCCAGGGCGTAGGCCACCCCCGCGTCCGTCTGGCAGGCCCCTTCCTGGGCTAGACCGGGGAGAGGCTCCAGGCCGGGCTGGGGAAGGGGGTGGGGCTGATACACAGCCGGCTGGATGTTGGTGACCACACGGGACCCAGTGCCTGGAAATGGATGGGGAAGGGGGGGGGGAGAAACACTTTCAGTCAGTGACATTGTTTGTAAAAATATATAGCACTAGATTTGCGTTGACTCATTTGTAGTCTACACTATGAAAGTAAAAAAAAATAAAACAGACATCCTGAAAAAGAGAAAAGGGGGAACATTTAAAACAAACTACAACACACATAGGAACAGGAACCTTGCCTCCAGTCAACAGAAAAGTTTAAATACAGTGTAGATTAAAACTCATTTGCTTTTACTAGTTTACGGGAAAGTTTACACAGAAACAGATTAAGTCCTATAATGTTCAATTGATATCCCGTGTCTGGGAATAATCCCCAGAAAAATCCCAAAAGAGAATCTGTCGCTTTTTAAAAATGTGGGTAGAGGCTTGTAATTACAATGCAGTTCAACCACAAGCTGTCTGGGGAAAGATGAGGAATAATAGTGGCGATCACACCCATCTGTCTCTCACACATTATATAGTTAACACTTACACACACACACACACACACACACACACACACACACACACACACACACACACACACACACACACACACACACACACCTGGGCTACACACTCACACAGAGAGACACACACATGAGCCCACTCACTGGTACAGACACACACACACACACACACACACACACACACACACACACACACACACACACACACGAGCCCACTCACTGGTACAGACACACACACACACACACACACACACACACACACACACACACACACACACACACACACACACACACACACACACACACATGAGCCCACTCACTGGTACAGACACACACACACACACACACACACACACACACACACACACACACACACACACACACACACGAGCCCACTCACTGGTACAGACACACACACACACACACACACACACACACACACACACACACACACACACACACACACACACACACACACACACACACACACACACACACAGAGAGACACACACACGAGACCACTCACTGGTACAGACACACACACACACACACACACACACACACACACACACACACACACACACACACACACACACACACACACACACACACACACACACAGAAGCAGTAGGAGTCTCACCCAGACCGGTAGTGTGGAGGGAGGCGTGTCTCTCACACTTCCATTCGCCACGCCCGTTCCCCGTACACAGACACTGCAGCATGTGACCTCGAGCGTCCGTCTTGCTCCAGGTGTCTCCGATACGATAGGACGTCAGTGTGTCCTGGTCGTTACACCGATCTGAGGGGAGGGGGGGAAAAGGAGAACAGGGAGTGACTGCCTGGAATTGTTCAATTAGATGCGGATTTTTAGTTCTGTTGCAAAGTATTTTGCTACATTTTGACCTTATGAATACAACCCAGTTCAGATCCACTAACAGGATAATGGGCAAGCAGTGGTATAATATGTACCACGTTTCGTAATGTTATAGAATTGCATTGGGTTTTTAAATAAGGATATGTAAAAAAAATCACTTAAAAATGGCACTAGTACAATTATAATTTCCACCACAGATCATTTGCATTCTTTTTCACCAAGTTAAGCTGAACTTTTCCCTTCATTAAGTCTGCACAACGGAACTGCTCACACACACGATCTGCAGAGGCCAATTAAAATGGGATCCAGCTGGTGTGTATGAGCCTGAGGGCATAGATATATGTGTGTGTGTGTGTGTGTGTGTGTGTGTGTGTGTGTGTGTGTGTGTGTGTGTGTGTGTGTGTGTGTGTGTGTTAGTCTTTTACTTCTAGAGGTACAGGTGATCCTGCCACTCCCCTCTCCTAGACAGGTGCAGTCTACGATCATCCAGCCCTGATACGGTTTCTCCCATGTTTCACCCACCACGTAGGATGTCCCCGCCGTGTTGTCATAGCAACGCTCCGCTGCGGACAGAACGAGAGAGAGAGGGGGGGGAGGGGGGGGGGGGGGGGGGTTTATGATGCTGTGCTTGTTTTGACAGCTATACTCCAGTTGGGTCGTATTCAACGAGACAATGAAACGGAAGCAAACGGGCCGAAAACCTGGAAGGTACTATCTATACTTATCCAATCAACGTTTGTTTCTAGTTAAAACGTTGCACTAAGTTCTGCTACAGTGTGCTTTAATAAATACAACCCAGGTGAAAAGTCCTTCCCCATTGCTCACCAACAGGTTTGCAGGTCCACTCTCCCTTGCCGTTGCCCAGACAGACACACTCTAGCATATAGCTTTCAGTGTCATGAGGTCTCTTCCACGTGTCCCCAATCTTATAGGACTGACCGCCCTCATGACAGCGGTCTGGGAGATAGAGAACAGTGAGACACTTTAACACAGTCATGCAGACAGACAGACACAGTCAGGCAGACAGACAGACAGTGAGGCAGACAGACAGACAGTCAGGCAGACACACAGTCAGACAGACACACAGACAGACAGACACACAGACAGACAGACAGTCAGGCAGACACAGTCAGACAGACACATATAGCCAGACAGACAGTCAAACAGACACAGTCAGACAGACACACAGTCAGACAGACAGTCAGGCACACAGACAGACACACACACCCATCCAGCTGCATCACATACTGTGAGGTCTCAATGTGTTATGGAGATTTAACGAGATTAATGAGCCCACTCACTGGTACACACACACACACACACACACACACACACACACACACACACACACACACACACACACACACACACACACACACACACACACACAGACACACAGACACACACACACACACACACACACACACACACACACACACACACACACACACACACACACACACACACACACACGAGCCCACTCACTGGCAATGGTGCAGCTGATTTTCCCCCGGCCTGAGCCAATGCATGTACAGTCCCAGATCATGCCCTCTTTGGGTCTCTCATAGGTCTCGCCAACCCGATAAGACCTGGCGTTGATCTTATCGTAGCAGGTCTCCTCAGCTGTGGAACATATTTGGGGTATGTTATTGTGTTTCGTTAGTCACTGGGTGCGCACACAGAAACAGAGACAAGATGCCGATGAACACACACAAAGATTATATATTTTCTTTCCAATGATACCAATTATATGCATATCCTGGCTTCAGGGCCTGAGCTACAGGCAGTTTACTTTGGGCACGTCATTCAGACAGGAAGTGGAGAAAAAAAAGGGGCCTAGCCCTAAGAAGTTATCATAGCAGGTCTCCTCAGCTGTGGAACATATTTTGGGGTATGTTATGGGTTTCGTTAGTCACTGGGTTTGCACACAAAAACAGAGACAAGATGCAGATGAACACACATAAAGAGGATATATTTATCCTAGGAGAACTCAAAGCAGAGGACACAATAGCATCAATCGTAGTTACACTCTCTATACTGATGACACAGAGCCTATATGTGGAGTTAGTGACAGAAGTAGCCTGAGAGAACATATTTGAACTTCGATCAATTGCAATAATTATTTTACTAAGTTAATTAAGTTAGTATTAATTTAGTATTTTACTAAGTTAATTAAGTTTACTAAGTAATTAAGTTAACTGACATTTACAGAATGGTGTGAGACAAAGGACTTGCATTGACCATGTAGGTTTTATATATATTTATATATAAATATAAAGATGTAGAAATGCAAGTTCACCTTCGGGTTTCGTTTTACACTTAATTCCTGCAACTCCGTGACAAGTGCAGATCAACATAGTGCCCAGATAGGAACGCTCCCATTGGTCGTTAATGTTATACATTTGCCCATTATCAATGCAGCCGTCTAGAGAAGAAGAGAAGTAGTAGAGAAGGAAAGGCAATGTACAATCTGTTACACTTCCAAGTAGAAACATGTTTAAAGCTTGACACCATCCATGTTTATAATAATAATAATAATAATAATAATAATAGACGAAATGGCAAAACATACAATAAACTTTTAAGATACTATTCTATAATAGACTACCAAACGTTTTACAAATAATACAAGTTTTACAAAACAAAATGTAGCCGCCCCCAAAAAAATAAATATATGAAAACCTCACCTTGAGAGACGGATGATACTGAAGGTATTTTTATTTCTCCCTGATGAGCCTGCCGCCTGCTTTTCCTGTTCGGCATACAGTTCACAGCGGTCCCGATGCAAAGCACCACCAGAACCCTGATAATAGGGCTACTGGACATACTGATTACGGGACAGGAAAATCTGGGAGAAATGTGTAATCTTAGAGGTAGTTTGATGTGGCTCTTCTAAAAAAAAATAAAAACATGAAAGATCCACAGTGAAGTCGGAGGCTAGTTCGGTTGTACTGTCCGTGAAACCAAATTTTTTCCCCCTTTTGCACACAGCCTCCTCGGATAGTATCCTGCCCCGCCAGACTCTCAGCCGCACCGCTCCTAATAGGCTCCCAAACTAGTGAGCGCTTTTATTTGGGCATGGCTTTCTGCTGGGGATGGAGGAGGGTCCAACAGTACCAACGCTAAACACACGTCAAAGCCACTGGTTACGAATCATCCCCCCCCCCCCCAAAAAATACCGTCAATTTATCCAGTATTGCAAAATAGGAATACATGAGTATCTTCAAATAGAAGTTATGGGAAGACAGTTAGGCTCCTTTAAAGTTACAAGGTAGGAAATATGATTTAGAAGTGGGAAAAGACGGATACGAGGTATTTTGGATAAATGACTAAACTCCTCCTACTTATAGAATACTTCCAATGAGGAAAAAATATACAAACCATATTTATGTTTATTTTTGCCTTTTGTACTTTAACTATTTGCACATCATTACAACACTGTAATGTCATCCTTCAACTATGACATTTTAAACGTCTCCATTATTTTAGAACTTTTGTGAGTGTAATGTTTAAAGAAACATTTGTTTATTTCACTTTTGTTTATTATCTACTTCACTTGCTTTGGCAACGTTAACATATGTTTCTCATGCCTCTAAAGCCCTTTGCATTGAATGGAAAGGAGAAAGACGATGAAGGGAGGTCAGAGAAAAGTTTGAGGAGATGGGACACTCCGTTAGATCCGTCTTGCTGTAACGCCCACTGTGTCCGCAGCCCGTTACCGTCAGTGTGCCACGCGGGGCTTTCTGGGTACTCTCAGACAAGGACACCTCTCCTTCAATGAGGCAATGGGAGTCTATTGGGCGGAAACACGAAACCCAATTTGAGCAGGAATTACGTGAACAAGAAGCTAGAATTTGAGATAATGAACTTGTCGCCTAATAATAGATAATAATAATAATCGTAATATCGTATATATATGAAATCGTGACATTACGTACTTTCGAGGAAAATAGTCAGGTTTCTCGACTAATACCCTGACTTTTAAATACAATCTAATCACATTATATTTGTCAAATGCTTCAAAGACAACAGGTGTATGTAGATTTACAGTGAAACGCTTACTTATTGGCCCATTTCCAACAATGCAGCGTTAAAGATAATATATATATTTTTAATGGATAGTGACAAGAGGAATACATGCACAGTGGATAACAAATAAAAATAACCTGGCTATATAGAGAGAGAGAGTAGATAATAACCTGGCTATATATAGAGAGTAGAAAATAACCTGGCTAAATATAGAGAGAGTAGAAAATAACCTGGCTATATATAGAGAGAGTAGAAAATAACCTGGCTAAATATAGAGAGTAGAGTTTAACCTGGCTATATATAGAGAGAGAGAGTAGAAAATAACATGGCTATATACAGAGAGTTCCAGTGGATGTGCAGGAGTACGAGGTAATTGACGTATATGTGCATTCGGAAAGTATTCAGACCCCTTGACTTTTTCAACAAAAAAATTACGTAAAAGCCATATTCTAAAATAGATTAAATATATTTTTTTCCTCATCAATCTACACACAATACCTCATAATGACGAAGCAAAAACAGTTTTTAAAATGTTATTTGTGCAAATGTATCACAAAACCCCCCTGAAATATCACATTTACATAAGTATTCAGACCCTTTACTCAGTACTTTGTTGAAGCACCTTTGGCAGCGATTACAGCCTCAAGTCTTCTTGGGTATGACGCTACAAACTTGGTACACCTGTATTTGGGGAGTTTCTCCCATTCTTCTCTGCAGATCCTCTCAAGCTCTGTCAGGTTGGATGGGGAGCGTCGCTGCACAGCTATTTTCAGGTCTCTCCAGAGATGTTCGATCGGGTTCAAGTCAGGGCTCTGGCTGGGCCACTCAAGGACATTCAGAGACTCGTCCCGAAGCCACTCCTGCGTTGTCTTGGCTGTGTGCTTAGGGTCGTGTCCCTGTTGGAAGGTGAACCTTCTCCCCAGTCTGAGGTCCTGAGCATTCTGAAGCAGGTTTTCATCAAGGATCTCTCTGTATTTTGCTCTGATCATCTTTCCCTCCATCCTGACTAGTCTCCCGGTCCCTGCCGCTGAAAAACATCCCCTCAGCATGATGCTGCCACCACCATGCTTCACTGTAAGGATGGTGCCAGTTTTCCTCCAGATATGATGCTTGACATTCAGGCCAAATAGTTCAATCTTGGTTTCATCAGACCAGAGAATCTTGTTTCTCATGGCCTGAGAGTCCTTTAGGTGCCTTTTGGCAAACTCCAAGCGACCTGTCATGTGCCTTTTACTGAGGAGTGGCTTCTGTCTGGCCACTCTACCATAAAGGCCTGATTGGTGGAGTGCTGCAGAGATGGTTGTCCTTCTGGAAGGTTCTCCCATCTCCACAGAAAAACTCTAGAGCTCTGTCAGTGATCATCAGGTTCTTGGTCACCTCCCTGACCAAGGCCCTTCTCCCCCAATTGCTCAGTTTGACCAGGCGGCCAGCTCTAGGAAGAGTCTTTGTGGTTCCAAACTTCTTCCATTTAAGAATGATGGAGTCCAATGTATTCTTGGGGACCTTCAATGCTGCAGAAATGTTTTGGTACCCTTCCCCAGATCTGTGCCTCGACACAATCCTGTCTCGGAGCTCTACGGACAATTCCTTCGACCTCATGGCTTAGTTTTTGCTCTGACATGCACCGTCAACTGTGGGACCTTATATAGACAGGTGTGTGCCTTTCCAAACCATGTCCAATCAATTGAATTTTCCACAGGTGGACTCCAATCAAGTTGTAGAAACATCTCAAGGATGATCAATGGAAACAGGATGCACCTGAGCTCAAATTCGAGTCTCATAGCAAAGGGTCTGAATACTTACGTAAATTATTTATTTATCTTTGCCCCCCAAAAATCTAAAAACCTGCTTTTGCTTTGTCGTTGTGGGGTTACGGATAAATTAAGTAATCATACTATATACAGGGTCAGTTCCAGTACCATATTTACAATGTGCAGGGATACTGGATTGATAGAGATAGATACACTATATATACTAAAGTATGTGGACACCCTTTCAAATGAGTGGATTCGGCTATTTCAGCCACACATCCGTTGCTGACGGTGTATAAAACTGAGCACACAGCCATGCAATCTCCATAGACAAACATTGTCAGTAGAATGGCCCATACTGCAGAGCTCAGTGACTTTCAACCGTGGCACTGTTGTAGGATGCCATGTTTTCAACAAGTCAATGGAGCAGTGGGAACGCCTTCTCTGGAGTGATGAATCACGCTTCACCATCTGGCAGCACGGCGGATTAATCTGGGTTTGGCGGATGCCAGGAGAACACTACCTGCCCCCAAATGCATAGTGCCAACTGTAAAGTTTGGTGGAGGAGGAATAATGGTCTGGGGCTGTTTTTCATGGTTCGGGCCCCTTATTAATTCCAGTGAAGAGAAAACTTAATGCTACAGCATACAATGACATTCTAGACGATTCTGTGTTTTCAACTTTGTGGCAACAGTTTGAAGAAGGCCCTTCCCTGTTTCAGCATGACAATGCTGACAATGCCCCTGTGCACAAAGCAAGGCTGAATGGAAGCAAGTCCCCTGCAGCAATGTTCCAACATCTAGTGGAAAGCTTTCCCAGAAGACTGGAGACTGTTAAAGCAGCAAAAGGGGGAAACCAACTCCACATTAATGCCCATGATTTTGGAATGAGATGTTCGACGAGCAGGTGTCCACATTACTTTTGGGTTACGTAGTGTATGTTTCGAATAGAGATGCTATGCTCCGTGGCCATCTGGGTGTTGTTCCGTCTTCATTGAAACAATCCACCCGCTTTCAAAAAAAAACGCTCTAAATCGTCAATGAAAGCCACTTTCACTGTGGAACTGTATGTTCTCAGCCAGTGATGCATTTGGATGAGTCTGCTAAAGGTTAGACCCACAGCCTATTGAGGCTAGTAGTACTGAATACTGCATACTGCGATTAGGACTATTAAGTCTTGTTTCATTTTGGACATTGATAGGCTAAATATGCATCTTTAATTACCCCGACAGGGCAAGATAACAAACAATTGGGCCTGGGGCTAGGCCCTGATTACTACGAGGAATGCTTTATCTTATTTACGATGGCCACTTGCTCTCTCAAACTCTAGGCAGCATCCTGCCTTCTCCCTACAGTTCTCAGCCATCCTGATTTCTCCCTACAGTTCTCAGCCATCCTGACTTCTCCCTACAGTTCTCAGCCATTCTGCCTTCTCCCTAGAGTTCTCAGCCATTCTGACTTCTCCCTACAGTTCTCAGCCATTCTGACTTCTCCCTACAGTTCTCAGCCATTCTGACTTCTCCCTACAGTTCTCAGCCATTCTGCCTTCTCCCTACAGTTCTCAGCCATCCTGATTTCTCCCTACAGTTCTCAGCCATCCTGACTTCTCCCTAGAGTTCTCAGCCATCCTGACTTCTCCCTACAGTTCTCAGCCATTCTACCTTCTCCTTAGAGTTCTCAGCCATTCTGCCTTCTCCCTAGAGTTCTCAGCCATCCTGACTTCTCCTTACAGTTCTCAGCCATTCTGCCTTCTCCCTAGAGTTCTCAGCCATTCTGCCTTCTCCCTAGAGTTCTCAGCCATCCTGCCTTCTCCCTACAGTTCTCAGCCATTCTGTCTGCTCCCTACAGTTCTCAGCCATTCTGACTTCTCCCTACAGTTCTCAGCCATCCTGACTTCTCCCTACAGTTCTCAGACATTATTCTGCCTTCTCCCTACAGTTCTCAGCCATTCTGACTTCTCCCTACAGGTCTCAGCCATCCTGACTTCTCCCTACAGTTCTCAGCCATTCTGACTTCTCCCTAGAGTTCTCAGCCATCCTGCCTTCTCCCTACAGTTCTCAGCCATTCTGCCTTCTCCCTACAGTTCTCAGACATTATTCTGACTTCTCCCTACAGTTCTCAACCATTCTGACTTCTCCCTACAGTTCTCAGCCATTCTGACTTCTCCCTACAGTTCTCAGCCATCCTGACTTCTCCCTACAGTTCTCAGCCATTCTGACTTCTCCCTACAGTTCTCAGCCATTCTGTCTTCTCCCTACAGTTCTCAGCCATCCTGTCTTCTCCCTACAGTTCTCAGCCATTCTGACTTCTCCCTACAGTTCTCAGCCATTCTGACTTCTCCCTACAGTTCTCAGCCATCCTGACTTCTCCCTACAGTTCTCAGCCATCCTGACTTCTCCCTACAGTTCTCAGCCATTATTCTGACTTCTCCCTACAGTTCTCAGACATTAGCTTCTCCCTACAGTTTCTCAGACATTAGCTTCTGCCTACAGTTCTCAGACATTAGCTTCTCCCGTGACTGCTTCATTGGAACTAAACTGTGTTTTAACGTTTAGAAACGCTAATAATCATCGCTTGCGATACGGCTTTCGAAAACACAACGGCCCTTATCTTTCATCAGCAAGAAAGAATCCTTCACATAAAATGAATACACTCCCTGTAGCAGTTACAGATCCATTCAGCTATGGAGCCTCCATCCTACTAAACTACACTGTAGTAGTTACAGATCCATACAGCTATGGAGCCTCCATCCTACTAAACTACACTGTAGCAGTTACAGATCCATTCAGCTATGGAGCCTCCATCCTACTAAACTACACTGTAGTAGTTACAGATCCATACAGCTATGGAGCCTCCATCCTACTAAACTACACTGTAGCAGTTACAGATCCATACAGCTATGGAGCCTCCATCCTACTAAACTACACTGTAGCAGTTACAGATCCATTCAGCTATGGAGCCTCCATCCTACTAAACTACACTGTAGCAGTTACAGATCCATACAGCTATGGAGCCTCCATCCTACTAAACTACACTGTAGCAGTTACAGATCCATTCAGCTATGGAGCCTCCATCCTACTAAACTACACTGTAGCAGTTACAGATCCATACAGCTATGGAGCCTCCATCCTACTAAACTACACTGTAGCAGTTACAGATCCATTCAGCTATGGACCCTCCATCCTACTAAACTACACTGTAGCAGTTACAGATCCATACAGCTATGGAGCCTCCATCCTACTAAACTACACTGTAGCAGTTACAGATCCATACAGCTATGGAGCCTCCATCCTACTAAACTACACTGTAGCAGTTACAGATCCATACAGCTATGGAGCCTCCATCCTACTAAACTACACTGTAGCAGTTACAGATCCATACAGCTATGGAGCCTCCATCCTACTAAACTACACTGTAGCAGTTACAGATCCATTCAGCTATGGAGCCTCCATCCTACTAAACTACACTGTAGCAGTTACAGATCCATTCAGCTATGGAGCCTCCATCCTACTAAACTACACTGTAGTAGTTACAGATCCATACAGCTATGGAGCCTCCATCCTACTAAACTACACTGTAGTAGTTACAGATCCATTCAGCTATGGAGCCTCCATCCTACTAAACTACACTGTAGCAGTTACAGATCCATACAGCTATGGAGCCTCCATCCTACTAAACTACACTGTAGCAGTTACAGATCCATACAGCTATGGAGCCTCCATCCTACTAAACTACACTGTAGCAGTTACAGATCCATTCAGCTATGGAGCCTCCGTCCTACTAAACTACACTGTAGCAGTTACAGATCCATTCAGCTATGGAGCCTCCGTCCTACTAAACTACACTGTAGCAGTTACAGATCCATACAGCTATGGAGCCTCCATCCTACTAAACTACACTGTAGCAGTTACAGATCCATACAGCTATGGAGCCTCCATCCTACTAAACTACACTGTAGCAGTTACAGATCCATACAGCTATGGAGCCTCCATCCTACTAAACTACACTGTAGCAGTTACAGATCCATTCAGCTATGGAGCCTCCATCCTACTAAACTACACTGTAGCAGTTACAGATCCATTCAGCTATGGAGCCTCCATCCTACTAAACTACACTGTAGCAGTTACAGATCCATACAGCTATGGAGCCTCCATCCTACTAAACTACACTGTAGTAGTTACAGATCCATTCAGCTATGGAGCCTCCATCCTACTAAACTACACTGTAGCAGTTACAGATCCATACAGCTATGGAGCCTCCATCCTACTAAACTACACTGTAGCAGTTACAGATCCATACAGCTATGGAGCCTCCGTCCTACTAAACTACACTGTAGCAGTTACAGATCCATTCAGCTATGGAGCCTCCGTCCTACTAAACTACACTGTAGCAGTTACAGATCCATTCAGCTATGGAGCCTCCGTCCTACTAAACTACACTGTAGCAGTTACAGATCCATACAGCTATGGAGCCTCCATCCTACTAAACTACACTGTAGCAGTTACAGATCCATTCAGCTATGGAGCCTCCATCCTACTAAACTACACTGTAGCAGTTACAGATCCATACAGCTATGGAGCCTCCATCCTACTAAACTACACTGTAGCAGTTACAGATCCATACAGCTATGGAGCCTCCATCCTACTAAACTACACTGTAGCAGTTACAGATCCATACAGCTATGGAGCCTCCATCCTACTAAACTACACTGTAGTAGTTACAGATCCATTCAGCTATGGAGCCTCCATCCTACTAAACTACACTGTAGCAGTTACAGATCCATACAGCTATGGAGCCTCCATCCTACTAAACTACACTGTAGCAGTTACAGATCCATACAGCTATGGAGCCTCCGTCCTACTAAACTACACTGTAGCAGTTACAGATCCATTCAGCTATGGAGCCTCCGTCCTACTAAACTACACTGTAGCAGTTACAGATCCATTCAGCTATGGAGCCTCCGTCCTACTAAACTACACTGTAGCAGTTACAGATCCATACAGCTATGGACCCTCCATCCTACTAAACTACACTGTAGCAGTTACAGATCCATACAGCTATGGAGCCTCCATCCTACTAAACTACACTGTAGCAGTTACAGATCCATACAGCTATGGAGCCTCCATCCTACTAAACTACACTGTAGTAGTTACAGATCCATACAGATATGGAGCCTCCATCCTACTAAACTACACTGTAGCAGTTACAGATCCATTCAGCTATGGAGCCTCCATCCTACTAAACTACACTGTAGCAGTTACAGATCCATTCAGCTATGGAGCCTCCATCCTACTAAACTACACTGTAGCAGTTACAGATCCACAGATCCATTCAGCTCTGGAGCCTCCATCCTACTAAACTACACTGTAGCAGATACAGATCCACAGATCCATTCAGCTCTGGAGCCTCCATCCTACTAAACTA